>NW_026440352.1:0-197357 GCF_025698485.1 Gossypium arboreum
ATTCACGTCACTGCAGCTGGCAGCATCTGTTTTAAGGTAGGTCTTACCTATTTGGTAGTCTCCATGAACCAACTAGTCTTTGCCATACATAGGTTCATATATGATCATTTTAACCATGCCAATGGCTGATCATATGACCAACATTCCCATTTCCAAGCCATAGCCACATCATGACACCAAATATATACATACAAACCACAATTATTCTAAGTTCATGTTCCTTTTCGAGCCATTTTCGCATGGCCGTACATACTTACATCACCACATATTTAACAAACAAGGGTAGTCCTATACATGCCATTTCAAGTTCAACCAAGAATTTATACCAAAATGGGGGCTTGATAGTGTGGATGACTTCGACTTCAACGATCCCGAATCCGATTGCTATCGAGCTAAATCTAGAAAACCGAGAGCCAAAGCAATGAGTAAGCATTTTATGCTTAGTAAGTCTCAAGGAATATAATCAACTCTAATTACAGCAATACATTCACATGGTTAAATGCATCATTTCATTAATGCGCATTCACATAATCATACTTACTTTACCATCCCAACTCTTATGTTCATACACAAATAACGGCTTCATTAAGGCCGATAACTCGCTCCATCATAGGAGCGGATATTCATACGCTCTTACTCCTAGCGCAAAGCACACACCGCACTTACCTTATCATTGGGAAATTTCACAAGTGCATTAGCTGAAATTTTCCAGCAAGCTCATAATTTTCAAATCACATACCTTCGAGTTTATCCGGATGTCGGTACTGCTCAATCGCCTTGGGACATAGCCCGGTTAGGGTAACCCGCACCAAGGCCAACGGACTTTACCCGGATATCACGATTTGCACAAATGCCTTCGGTCTTAGCCCGGATTTAACAACTTGCACGAATGCCTTCGGTCTTAGCCCGGATATAGCTACTAGCACAATTGCCTTCGGTCTTAACCGGATATAAATTTCAGCATAATTGTCTTGGGCTTAGCCCGGATATCATTCAATTTCTCATGCACACATACATCAATAATCATTGGACATACATATTTCATTTTCGTTATTAAGGCTCAAACACAATTATAATCATTAGCATATTCGCCTTGGGACTTAGCCCGGTGGAATTCAAATACTCATACACACATGATCAATAATCATACACATCCATGTTTCATCTTACATAATTCAAGTAAGATCACTTCTTGAGGACTTACCTCGGATGTTGTCGAACGGCTTTTTCGGCTATTCGATCACCTTTTTCCTTCCCCTTGTCCAATTGTGGCCCTCTTAGCTCTTGAGCTAATTCAAACAAATTCAATTTATTAAAACCTCATTGTGCTTGCTTATGGCGAATATGACAAGGATTTTAAATGGTCATATGGCCACTCTTTAGCTTGAATACACAATGGTCATGCACATTTTATACTACATCAAGCAATTCAATACAATTTATTTGAGCATCAAGGAAATGCTAAGGCCTTCAATAGGCTACCCAAGGCCGAATATTCATGTACATGTTGAGGCCAATTATGCACTTAATACCTCACAAAACAGCATGCATTTTACTAGTTAATGCTTTGCATATTGTGGCTCAAAACTTATAATATAGCATCAAGCACTTATATGTGTGCTAGGCGAATTGGGCTTGAAATTTCATAATTATTCTTCAACATCTTCTTCTTTAAACCAACTTATTCATCACTTACTTCATAGCCAAAACATCATGTGCAAACATATATATACAATATGAGCATGGCCGAATTTTCAAGGTGTCCATAGCCATCCAAAAATACAAATTTTAACTAACATGCAAGAAGCATGAACCATGCTCATGAATGGCGAATATGACAATCATGCTCCTTTTCAACTTCAATCATGATAAATCAAAAGAAGGCTCAAAATCTTGCTCAAGAGTAGACAATCCATCATTGCATGCATCATCATCAAGCTTCACACTTAGCATGCAATGGCTTTATCACCATAACAACTTTGGCCAAATACCATTTCCATGGCTTAACAAAGATTTGAGCCATGGCTAACATGCACATCAAGTTAGCAACCAAAACATGCATGAAACTCCTAACACAACCTCATACATACCTTAATCTTGATGCAAACTTGGCCAAATCTCCTTCTAGATCTCTTCCAAACCAAGCATGAAGCAAAAATCCTCCTTCTTCCTTAGTTTTGGCTCAAAGAAAGGATGAACAAAATTTTTTTTCTTTCCTTCTCTACAACTCACGGCAATGGGGGATTACCACACTCACACACATTTTTTTTCATTTTTTTATCACCCATACACCTTTGTTTATTATTTCACCCTAATGCACCAACAAAACATGTTTCATGACATGTTTAGCCCATCCTCCCTTGTCATGGCCGCCACCACCTATAAAGGGGGAATTTGACATGCAAGTCCATTATTTTGCATGCATGCTTTAATTAGTCATCACACATTTCCTATCATACTTTCAAAGTTCATTACTAAGTCCTTTCTTGTGGAATTCACCCTTATAACACTAAATCAATCATCATAAAATGTCATACATGAGCACACACATATTATAGGCATCAAAATAAATTTTTAATTATTTTTATGCCTCGGTTTTGTGGTCCCGAGACCACCTTCCGACTAGGGTCAATTTTGGGCTGTCACAACTCTCCCCCACTTAAGAAATTTTCGTCCCGAAAATCTTACCGTAAATAGGTTTGGATATCGGTCTTTCATAGAGTTCTCGGTCTCCCAAGTAGCTTCTTCTATCCCGTGCTTGAGCCATAACACTTTTACTAGCGGAACCCGCTTGTTTCACAACTCTTTCACTTCTCGTGATAGGATACGAATCGGTTCTTCCTCATAACTCATATTAGCTTGAATTTCAATTTCTGATGGACTAATCACGTGCGATGGATCGGATCTATAGCGTCGAAGCATCAAACGTGAAAGACATCGTGAACCTTTTCGAGTTTAGGGGCAAAGTCAAACGATATGCCTTTGGATCGACTCGCCGGATATCTCATATGGCCCAACAAACCTCGGCTCAACTTGCCCTTACTACCGAATCGAGTATCTTTTTCCAAGGCGATACCTTGAGGAACACTTTATCACCCACCGATACTCGATATTCTTACGCTTCAGATCCGCGCACGACTTACGACGATCGGAGGTTATCTTCAGACTTTCACGGATTACTTTCACTTCTGCTCAGCATCCCTAATCAAATCCACCGAAAATCTTGCTTTCACCGAGCTCGGTCCAAAACAATGGTGTACGGCATTTACGACCGCATAAGGCCTCAGAGGGTGCCATTTTAATACTTGATTGAAAGTCGTTGTTGTAAGCGAATTCAATCAACGGCAAATACCGCTCCCATGAACCACTAAACTCGAGGACGCAACATCTTAACATATCCTCAAGTATCTGAATTATCCGCCGGATTGACCATCGGTTTGAGGGTGAAAAGCGGTCTTGAAATGCAACTTGGTACCCAAAGCTTCTTGCAACTTTTTCCAAAATCGCGAGGTAAATCTCGGATCTCTATCCGACACGATGGAAATAGGCACCCATGTAATCTCACAACCGAGAAACGTACAATTCCGCTAATTTGTCCATTGAAAATCCGTACGACGGGACAAAGTGGGCCGACTTAGTCAATCGATCTACCACGACCCAAACCGCATCCTTCTTACTTGCGACAATGGCGGTCCGGATACAAAGTCCATTGTGACTCGATCCCATTTCCACTCGGGTATTGTGATTGGCTGAAGTAATCCTGAAGGCACCTGATGTTCCGCTTTCACTTGTTGACATATTAAACATCTTGAAACAAAGTCGGAGATGTCTCGCTTCATACCATGCCACCAAAACCGACGTTTCAAATCATTGTACATCTTCGTACTCCCCGGGTGGATTGCCATTCGGCTACAATGGGCTTCATTCAGAATTATCGAAATGAGTTCCGAATTCTTTGGGACACACCGACGACTTTTGAACCTCAAACAATCGTCATCGTCGATTTGAAACTCCGAGTCCAACGTCTTTGTCGCAGATTTAAGTCTCTTTGGGTCATCAAATATTTGAGACTTTTGTGATCCGAGTATACATGGCACCTTTCATCAAATAAGTAATGTCGCCAAATCTTTAAGGCGAATACGATGGCTGCCACTCGAGATCATGAGTCGGATAATTTTTCTCATGTGGCTTTAATTGCCTCGACGATAGGCCACAACTCGACCTTCTTGCATTAATACGCAACCTAACCCAAGTAGAGAGCGTCGCTATAGATGACAAACTCCTTGCGGACTCGGGTTGCACTAGAATTGGGGCTTCATCAAATAAGTTTTCAGATTGATCGAAACCTTTTGGCATTTCTCCGTCCATTCAACTTAACGTCCTTTTGGAGTAACCGTCATCGGCGTGGCTATCGTTGAGAAGCCTTTACAAATCGTCGGTAATAACCTAAGAAGCCCCAAAAGCTCGAACCTCAGAATATTTCTGAGGCTTCCAATTAAGTATGGCTGAAATTTTATTCTGTCGACTCGAATACCGATCTGATACCACATGACCCAAGAAGCTAACTCTCTTAACCGTAACTCACACTTCTTGAACTTAGCATATAATTGCTTGTCCCGTAAAATTTGCAGCACTAACCGTAGGTGTTCAGCATGTTCGGTCTCATTTCTTGAATAGACCAAGATGTCATCAATGAACACGACTACTTAATCGATCCAAATATGGTCTAAAGATCCGATTCATTAAATCCATAAATACCGCAGGGCATTAGTGAGCCCAAACGGCATCACTAGGAACTCATAGTGACCATATCTCGCTCAAGGCGGTCTTGGGCACGTCCAATCTCGGATTCGCAATTGATAGTAGCCCGATCTCAAATCTATTTTCGAGAACACCGAGGCTCCTTCAGCTTGATCGAACAAGTCGTCAATACGTGGCAACGGATATTTGTTCTTTATCGTCGCTTTATTAAGGCGACGATAGTCGATGCACAACCGCATGGTTCCATCCTTCTTTTCACGAACAACACCGGCGCACCCTAAGGCGAATAACTCAAGCGAGCAAAACCTCTATCCACCAATTCTTGCAACCGAGCTTCCAACTCCTTTAATTCCGTTGGTGCCATACGACACGGAGCTATCGAAATTGAGTGGCACCGGTACCAATTCGATGCCAAATTCTATTTCCGAGCGGTGGTAAACCCGCAATTCTTGTGGAAAACATCCGGTATTCACAAACCACGGGCACAGATTCGGGTTTCTTTTTCGATTTCTTGTCATCGAGCACGACGCTGTGCACGCTTCGCACTCTTTTCTTACATATTTTCGGGCCAACATTGCGATATTACGGTGGCAACCCTTTAAGTCCGTAGACTTAACCGAATTATCTCGTTATTCGCGCACCTCAAATCGATAGTCTTGCTTTTGCAATTTACGACCGCATCGTGCATGGTCAACCCATCCAAACCAAGAATAACGTCAATTCATCGAACGGCAAAAGCATCAAGTCCGCCGGAAACAAGAACCTCGGAACACTAGGAGACTTTTCTTGCACACTTTGTTGACAAGCACGTAATGACCCAAGGGTTTGACACCGAATTACAAACTCGAGAGACTCAATAGGCAAAGTCTTCTTTGGATGCTAAGGTTTCACATATATAAGATTGAGTAGAACCGGGGTCAATCAACGCAATCACTTTAGTATTGAAAAGGGTGAAAGCACCGTAATGACATCCGAGAGGCGAGATCCTCGCGTCTTGCAGTATGGCATAAGTCCTCGCAGGAGCACGAGCCTCGGATCTGATGGTAGCATCTCTAGATCCTCTCGACCGCCACCGACATTGCCCATATTTCTAGGTGGCCTACCTCGGCGATGGTAGCACCCGAGTTTCCACTCGACTCACATTCTGCTCAAGCTTCCTCGGGCAATCCTTCCTAAAGTGGTCGGCCGATCCACACTTATAGCGAGGAGTGATCACGAAACCAACAGCTCCCGAATGCCATTTGCCACAATGTTGACACTCCGCCTCTCTCGCGATCATTTCCACCATGGCGATCAAGTGACTCGTGTGGTCACAGGGGTCGATCGCGTCCTCGTCTAAAAGCCCAAAGCGCCTCTAGACCGGTTCACATCATCTCGAAATCTCTTGATTGCTGTTGAAGAGACTTTCCGAGGACCTCTTCGAATTCTCCGGTTCCCACATCACTTTTTGTTTCTCCTTTCTAAGCTCTTCGACTTTACAAGCTTGCTCAACAAGTACTACGATCTCGTATTTCGAGAATGCCAACGAACATCCTTATATCATCATTCAGCCCATCCTCAAGCATTTACACATAATAGCTTGGACGAAATGCATTCTCGCTGTATCGCTAAGCCTCACAAATTTTCGTTCATAGTCGGTAACCGACATAGAACCTTGCTTAAGATCAAGAAATTCCCAAGTCACTTGCTCTCTAGGTACCACGAAGTCGAGTACTCCACCAATAGTAGGTGGAATCACGTAGCAAGGAGATGGTACACTTTAAGCATTCATCGGTGTACAAGATAGCTCATCGAGCACCCGGATAGTGTTGTCCAACCGAAATTCAGCTCGTTCGCATCATCATCATCCGTAGCTTTAAATTCAGTGGCCCCATGTTTTGAATCCTATCGATTGGGGCTTACTTGACCTTATTTGGTCAGTTCATCGGAGGTATTGTAGGTGCGGGGTTGCATTTGTCGGGAATGGAGGTCGTGGGACGGCCGTGTTAGTTCGAATGTATTGATTAAACCATTCGCTCATCACACTATAAAAGGCTTGCCTAGCCTCATCATTCGGATTGCTGGCCATAGGTTGAGAGTCCGCGGTGCTGTCCCTCAGCGGGAGCAGCGCCACACTCTCCACATCATCAGCTATTGCTCGGTTGGGATCGGGACCCATTGCTATAAACAAACTCAAAGTCAAATTGTCGAAATCACCACACTATCGATTCATCATTAAATGGCATGTATAGCTAGACCCCAAACACCTCACGGTAGTCCTAGAATCGACTAAACCGTGGCTCGATACCATAAAATTGTAACACCCGAACCCGAGACCATTGCCGTGTCGGACACGAGGGGTTAACAAGCCAAGTTCACATGGTTTGGCCACCAAATTGACATTTCCAGTCAGGCTGGAAGACTGCATCACCGTCGCCTTAAAATCATATCTCGAGTTTCAAAACTCGGAAACTGGTTTCGTAAATTTTCCTGAATTTAGACTCATATATCCATCCATGGATTTATTTCTAGAATTTTTGGATGGGCCAATTGGTACAGTTTATTAGTTAAAGTCACCCATGTTACAGGGATCGACTGCTCTGACCTTCGCGCGGTATAACTTTAATATCTCTCTGTACAGGGCTTTAATGCTGGTGTCGTTTGTTTCTAATGAAACTAGACTCAAAATGGAATCTGTACATATAAGGTATGTCGCCTAATTCTTTCTGGATAATTTATAGTAAATTTTTAAAGTTGCGACAGGGAACCCAGAAACCGTTCTGGCCCTGTCTCACAATAGCATTAATATCTCTTAACATGTAACTCCTATGACCATTTCGTTTCTTCCATATGAAAATAGACTCATCAAGGTTCATTTACATAGCTTATTCACTATTTAATTCCATTTCTACGAATTTTGGTGATTTTTCACATTCACGTCACTGCAGCTGGCAGCATCTGTTTTAAGGTAGGTCTTACCTATTTGGTAGTCTCCATGAACCAACTAGTCTTTGCCATACATAGGTTCATATATGATCATTTTAACCATGCCAATGGCTGATCATATGACCAACATTCCCATTTCAAGCCATAGCCACATCATGACACCAAATATATACATACAAACCACAATTATTCTAAGTTCATGTTCCTTTTCGAGCCATTTTCGCATGGCCGTACATACTTACATCACCACATATTTAACAAACAAGGGTAGTCCTATACATGCCATTTCAAGTTCAACCAAGAATTTATACCAAAATGGGGGCTTGATAGTGTGGATGACTTCGACTTCAACGATCCCGAATCCGATTGCTATCGAGCGAAATCTAGAAAACCGAGAGCCAAAGCAATGAGTAAGCATTTTATGCTTAGTAAGTCTCAAGGAATATAATCAACTCTAATTACAGCAATACATTCACATGGTTAAATGCATCATTTCATTAATGCGCATTCACATAATCATACTTACTTTACCATCCCAACTCTTATGTTCATACACAAATAACGGCTTCATTAAGGCCGATAACTCGCTTCCATCATAGGAGCGGATATTCATACGCTCTTACTCCTAGCGCGCAAAGCACACACCGCACTTACCTTATCATTGGGAAATTTCACAAGTGCATTAGCTGAAATTTTCCAGCAAGCTCATAATTTTCAAATCACATACCTTCGGAGTTTATCCGGATGTCGGACTGCTCAATCGCCCGGGACATAGCCCGGTTAGGGTAACCCGCACCAAGGCCAACGGACTTTACCCGGATATCACGATTTGCACAAATGCCTTGGTCTTAGCCCGGATTTAACAACTTGCACGAATGCCTTCGGTCTTAGCCGGATATAGCTACTAGCACAATTGCCTTGGTCTTAACCCGGATATAAATTTCAGCATAATTGTCTTCTGGCTTAGCCCGGATATCATTCAATTTCTCATGCACACATACATCAATAATCATTGGACATACATATTTCATTTTCGTTACTAAGGCTCAAACACAATTATAATCATTAGCATATTCGCCTTGGGACTTAGCCCGGGTGGAATTCAAATACTCATACACACATGATCAATAATCATACACATCCATGTTTCATCTTACATAATTCAAGTAAGATCACTTCTTGAGGACTTACCTCGGATGTTGTCGAACGGCTTTTTCTGGCTATTCGATCACCTTTTTCCTTCCCCTTGTCCAATTGTGGCCCTCTTAGCTCTTGAGCTAATTCAAACAAATTCAATTTATTAAAACCTCATTGTGCTTGCTTATGGCCGAATATGACAAGGATTTTAAATGGTCATATGGCCACTCTTTAGCTTGAATACACAATGGTCATGCACATTTTATACTACATCAAGCAATTCAATACAATTTATTTGAGCATCAAGGAAATGCTAAGGCCTTCAATAGGCTACCCAAGGCCGAATATTCATGTACATGTTGAGGCCAATTATGCACTTAATACCTCACAAAAACAGCATGCATTTTACTAGTTAATGCTTTGCATATTGTGGCTCAAAACTTATAATATAGCATCAAGCACTTATATGTGTGCTAGGCCGAATTGGGCTTGAAATTTCATAATTATTCTTCAACATCTTCTTCTTTAAACCAACTTATTCATCACTTACTTCATAGCCAAAACATCATGTGCAAACATATATATACAATATGAGCATGGCCGAATTTTCAAGGTGTCCATAGCCATCCAAAAATACAAATTTTAACTAACATGCAAGAAGCATGAACCATGCTCATGAATGGCCGAATATGACAATCATGCTCCTTTTCAACTTCAATCATGATAAATCAAAAAGAAGGCTCAAAATCTTGCTCAAGAGTAGACAATCCATCATTGCATGCATCATCATCAAGCTTCACACTTAGCATGCAATGGCTTTATCACCATAACAACTTTGGCCAAATACCATTTCCATGGCTTAACAAAGATTTGAGCCATGGCTAACATGCACATCAAGTTAGCAACCAAAACATGCATGAAACTCCTAACACAACCTCATACATACCTTAATCTTGATGCAAACTTGGCCAAATCTCCTTCTAGATCTCTTCCAAACCAAGCATGAAGCAAAAATCCTCCTTCTTCCTTAGTTTTGGCTCAAAGAAAGGATGAACAAAATTTTTTTTCTTTCCTTCTCTACAACTCACGGCAATGGGGGGGGGATTACCACACTCACACACATTTTTTTTCATTTTTTTATCACCCATACACCTTTGTTTATTATTTCACCCTAATGCACCAACAAAACATGTTTCATGACATGTTTAGCCCATCCTCCCTTGTCATGGCCGGCCACCACCTATAAAAGGGGGAATTTGACATGCAAGTCCATTATTTTGCATGCATGCTTTAATTAGTCATCACACATTTCCCTATCATACTTTCAAAGTTCATTACTAAGTCCTTTCTTGTGGAATTCACCCTTATAACACTAAATCAATCATCATAAAATGTCATACATGAGCACACACATATTATAGGCATCAAAATAAATTTTAATTATTTTATGCCTCGGTTTTGTGGTCCCGAGACCACCTTCCGACTAGGGTCAATTTTGGGCTGTCACATTTTCCCTACTAAAAAAGGATCAATTTATATAAAAACTAAATCCTTTTCATTATTCGGGAAATACCTACGAGAGTTATAAAAATGAAAAGTCATTTGTTGTTTCAATTTCACTCTCTAATAGAATTTTTCATTTTCCAAGCTCATTACTTATTCCCTAAAAGCTTTTATTCATATTTCAAGAAATTGGGGCGTAACGCTTACTCCTAAAAATTTAACGAGAACGAAGAAGGCAATAACCGAATTGGAGTCCCATGATAAAGACATAATTCGACTTAATATCAGAACGTAAAATATTGTTGATGAATTAATTTTGAATGTCAATCATTTAGTTGCCACTTTCCATTTTACAAATATGATAAGTGCGATAAAAAATTTTTAACAAGAACAAGGTTATAAGATTTTACGCTTTGCATAATTATTTCTACATTGTGGCACAAACATATCACTGTTAGGGGAATCTGGTATAGCTCATTCAATTTTGAGATGCACGTGAATTTTTAACCATAGAAAAATAAGATGGCACGCATAACAAATATGTGTGCCTATCATGTAAGTGTACTATATCCCATATTGCTTTTTCCATATGTGTTTTCTCCATATTACCGTCTAGTTGTTTGTTTGGAGTGGATGTAATAGTTCAATCCTAGTTTCAACGCAGGAAAACACATGTACGACACAATCATCTTAATTGAACCTTATTTAAGTGATCCATTTAATGCCATTTAAGAATTATAAAGGGAAGTATAAATGTGTGTCTTTGAATTAATATTTAGATTTGTAGTAACATAAATTAATGCTAATTAAACTGAAATATTGAATGTTATAATTAAATAGAAATATTGAATGTTTTCTTTTATTGTAACGTATTCTAGTCTAATGCGCTTATAACACTTCCTATAAATGCCATCTTTTCCCTGCAAATCTCATTCAAATTAATTTTACTGAACCAAGTTTAACTAGTAACATCGATTCGCACAAAGATGGCAAGCCTTAATGTTTATTTCGTACTAGTGGTTTTATTTTTAACTTGTGGGGCAAGAATGGCTACGAAGGAGAACGACCAGATTATTAAGGAAAATAATTGTGAAACTAAAATGGGTTTTCCTGTGTTCTAGAAGCTTTCACGAGTATTTTCAATACAGGAGTATTTCTAACAAGTGTTACTGCGAACTTGTTGTGTTGGGAAATGTTTGCCACTCAAAGATTAGTAAAGAGGACTCTTGAAAATACTCTATTCAAAGACCTAAAGCCAGCGACAATTATAGCTAAGAGCATTCAGACATGGAATAATTGCCTTGCATTGATCGATTCACCATCTCCGTCTACTTAAGGACATAGGATTGCTAAAGCTAAAAACGGTTACTGGGCGTAAAGGGCCAAAATTGTTCTTTTGTCTTTATTTTGATATTGTTCGTAAAGCTTCATTAAAATGTGTCATTAAATTTAAAGCCTACTTAAATTATATTTAGTTGTACGAAAATTAAATGGTTCTATAGAAGCCATTACTTAATACACAATGATTTTATACATGCCATTATTTCTAATTTTATAGCACCTAACACGAAAACCATCTCAAATCAAGCACTACATATTGTTTCAGATTATTTAAATTGACACAAATATCATTATTATAAACATTAAGTTCATGTCAATAATGTGGAATTGGAATGTTCTAGCGTGGTGTGAAATTGAAACAACCACGATTCGCTGAAAGCCTTTATACAATTTAAGTTCACATTGGCTTTGATGGAAAAATGCCTTGACTTCTTGAAGTTTTGAAAAGACACATATCGTGCCACGAAATATCTTCCAAAGGATGTGCATTGTAATTTGTAATAGTTCCTTGCCTATGGACTCATTTGTTTCATTTTCCATTTTCGCTCCTTTGATACTAATCTTATAGTTATGGCCACTTTCGCTTCCAGTAGAGGAGAGGCAATCGCGAATCCACGCCAAAAATGATGTAACGATTCAAAGTCTTAATTTGATTTCCTTATTCTTCTTCCTTTAAATTACTTGTTTTTATCGAGATTGAGAATGAAACTCCAAATATGTCTGACGACGACGCCCCACATTTTCCCTACTAAAAAGGATCAATTTATATAAAAACTAAATCCTTTTCATTATTTGGGAAATACCTACGAGAGTTATAAAATTAAAAGTCATTTGTTGTTTCCAATTTCACTCTCTAATAGAATTTTTCATTTTCCAAGCTCTTTTACTTATTCCCTAAAAGCTTTTATTCATATTTCAAAGAAATTGGGCCGTAACGCTTACTCCTAAAAATTTAACGAGAACGAAGAAGGCAATAACCGAATTGGAGTCCCATGATAAAGACATAATTCGACTTAATATCAGAACGTAAAATATTGTTGATGAATTAATTTTGAATGTCAATCATTTAGTTGCCACTTTCCATTTTACAAATATGATAAGTGCGATAAAATTTTTTTAACAAGAACAAGGTTATAAGATTTTACGCTTTGCATAATTATTTCTACATTGTGGCACATACATATCACTGTTAGGGGAACCTGGTATAGCTCATTCAATTTTGAGATGCATGTGAATTTTTAACCATCGAAAAATAAGATGGCACGCATAACAAATATGTGTGCCTGTCATGCAAGTGTACTATATCCCATATTGCTTTTTCCATATGTTTTTTCTCCATATTACTGTCTAGTTGTTTGTTTGGAGTGGACGTAATAGTTCAATCCTAGTTTCAACGCAGGAAAACACATGTACGACAAAATCATCTTTATTGAACCTTATTTAAGTGATCCATTTAATGCCATTTAAGAATTATAAAGGGAAGTATAAATGTGTGTCTTTGAATTAATATTTAGATTTGTAGTAATAAAATTAATGCTAATTAAACTGAAATATTGAATGTTATAATTAAATAGAAATATTGAATGTTTTCTTTTATTGTAACGTATTCTAGTCTAATGCGTTATAACACTTCCTATAAATGCTAGTTTTTCCTCGCAAATCTCGTTCGAAATTAATTTTACGAACCAAGTTTACCTAGTAACACCAGATTCGCACAAAGATGGCAAGCCTTAATGTTTATTTCAGTACTAGTGGTTTTATTTTTAACTTGTGGGGCAAGAATGGCTACGAAGGAGAACGACCAGATTATTAAGGAAAATAATTGTGAAACTAAAATGGGTTTTCCTGTGTTCTAGAAGCTTTCACTAGTATTTTCAATACAGGAGTATTTCTAACAAGTGTTACTACGAACTTGTTGTGTTGGGAAAAGTTTGCCACTCAAAGATTAGTAAAGAGGACTCTTGAAAATCCTTTATTCAAAGACCTAAACCCAGCGACAATTATAGCTAAGAGCATTCAGACATGGAATAATTGCCTTGCATTGATCGATTCACCATCTCCGTCTGCTTAAGGACATAGGATTGATAAAGCTAAAAAACGGTTACCAGACGTAAAGGGCCAAAATTGTTCTTTTGTCTTTATTTTTTATATTGTTCCGAAAGCTTCATTAAAATGTGTCATTAAATTTAAAGCCTACTTAAATTATATTTAGTTGTACGGAAATTAAATGGTTCTATAGAAGCCATTACTTAATACACAATGATTTTAAACATGCCATTATTTTTAATTTTATAGCACCAAACAAGAGAACCATCTCAAATCGAGAACTACATATTGTTTCACATTGTTTAAATTGACACAAATATCATTATTATAAACATGAAGTTCATGTCAATAATATGGAATTGGAATGTTCTAGCGTGGTGTGAAATTGAAACAACCACGATTCCTTGAAAGCCTTTATACAATTTAAGTTCACATTGGCTTTGATGGAAAAATGCCTTGACTTCTTGAAGTTTTGAAAAGACGCATATCGTGCCATGAAATATCCTGCAAAGGACGTGCACTGTGATTTGTAATAGTTCCTTGTCTATGGACTCATTTGTTTCATTTTTCATTTTCCCTCCTTCGATACTAATCTAATAGTTATGGCCACTTTCGTTTTCGTAGAGGAGAGGCAATCTCGAAATCCACGTCAAAAATGATGTAACGATCCAAAGTCTTAACTTGATTTCCTTATTATTCTTCCTTTAAACTACTTGTTTTTATCAAGATCGAGAATGAAACTCGAAATATGTCGGCGACGTGCGCCTCACATTTTCCCTACTAAAAAAGGATTAATTTATATAAAAACTAAATCCTATTCATTATTTGGAAAATACCTACGAGAGTTATAAAAATGAAACGTCATTTGTTGTTTCCAATTTCACTCTCTAATAGAATTTTTCATTTTCCAAGCTCATCACTTATTCCACTAAAAGCTTTCAATCATATCTCGTAAAATTTGGGCGAACACTTGCACCTAAAAATTTAACGTTGAACGAAGAAGACAATAACCGAATTGGAGTCCCACGATAAAGACATACATCGACTTAATATCGTAACATGAAATATTGTTGATGAATTAATTTTGAATGTCAATAATTTAGTTTCCATTTTACATTTTACAAATATGATAAGTGTCATAAAAACTTTGTAACAACAACAAGGTTATAATATTTTACGCTTTGCATAATTATTTCTACATTGTGGCACAAACATATCACCGTTAGGGAATCGATATAGCTCATTAAATTTTGAGATGCACGTGAATTTTAACCATCAACATAACATGTGCATACACAACTTCAAAAATTAGAAAATAGAATGGCACGATAACTAATATGTGTGCCTATCATGCAAGTGTACTATATCCCATATTGCTTTTTCCATATGTTTTTCCCCATATTACCTTCTAGATGTTTGTTTGGAGTGGACGTAATAGTTCAATCCTAGTTTCAACGCAGAAAAACACATGTACGACATAATCATCTTTATTGAACCTTATTTAAGTGATCCGTTTAGTGCCATTTAAGAATTGTAAAGGGAAGTATAAATGTGTGTCTTTGAATTAATATTTAGATTCGTAGTAATAAAAATTAATGCTAATTAAACCTGAAATATTGAATGTCATAATTAAATAGAAATATTGAATGTTTTCTTTTATTGTAACGTATTCTAGTCTAATGTGGTTATAACACTTCCTATAAGTGCCGCTTTTTCCCCGCAAATCTCGCTCAAATTAATTTTACGAACCAAGTTTAACTTGTAACATCGATTCGCATAAACATGGCAAGCCTTAATGTTTATTCCGTACTAGTGGTTTTATTTTTAACTTGTGGTGCAGTAATGGCTACGAAGGAGAATGACCAGATTATTAAGGAAAATAATTGAGAAACTAAAATTGGTTTGCCCTGTGTTCTAGAAGCTTTCACGAGTATTTTCAATACAGGGAGTATTTCTAACAAGTGTTGCGGCGAACTTGTTGTGTTGGGAAAAGTTTGCCACTCAGCATTAGTAAAGAGGACTCTTGCAAATCCTCTATTCAAAAACCTAAACCGAACGACAATTATAGCTAAGAGCATTCAGACATGGAATAATTGCCTTGCATTGATCGATTCACCATCTCCGTCTGCTTAAGGATATAGGATTGCTAAAGCTACAAAACGGTTACCAGACGTAAAGGGCCAAAATTGTTCTTTTGTCTTTATTTTTAATATTGTTCCGAAAGCTTCATTAAAAGGTGTCATTAAATTTAAAGCCTACTTAAATTATATTTAGTTGTACGGAATTTAAATGGTTCTATAGAAGCCATTACTTAACAAACAATGATTTTATACATGCCATTATTTTTAATTTTATAGCACCGGAACACGATAACCATCTCAAATAGAGCACTACATATTGTTTCACATTGTTTAAATTGACACAAATATCATTATTATAAAAATTAAGCTCATGTCAATAATGTGGAATTGGAATGTTCTAGCGTGGTGTGAAACTGAAACAACCTCGATTCCTTGAAAGCCTTTATGGAATTTAAATTCACATTGCCTTTGATGGAAAAAATGCCCTGACTTCTCGAAGTTTTGAAAAGACACATATCGTGCCACGAAATATCCTCCAAAGGACGCGCACTGTAATTTGTAATAGTTCATTGTCTATGGACTCATTTGTTTCATTTTCCATTTTCGCTCCTTCGATACTAATCTAATAGTTATGACCACTTTCGTTTCCGTAGAGGAGAGGCAATCTCGAAATCCACGTCGAAAATGATGTAACGATTCAAAGTCTTAACTTGATTTCCTTATTATTCTTCCTTTAAATTACTTGTTTTTATCAAGATCGAGAATGAAACTCCAAATATGTCGACGACGTGCCTCACATTTTCCCTACTAAAAGGGATCAATTTATATAAAAACTAAATCCTATTCATTATTTGGAAAATACCTACGAGAGTTATAACAATGAAACGTCATTTGTTGCTTCCAATTTCACTCTCTAATAGAATTTTTCATTTTCCAAGCTCATCACTTATTCCACTAAAAGCTTTCAATCATATCTCGTAAAATTTGGGCGTAACACTTGCACCTAAAAATTTAACGTTGAACGAAGAAGACAATAACCGAATTGGAGTCCCACGATAAAGACATACATCGACTTAATATCGAACGTGAAATATTGTTGATGAATTAATTTTGAATGTCAATCATTTAGTTTCCATTTTACATTTTACAAATATGATAAGTGTCATAAAACTTTGTAACAACAACAATGTTATAATATTTTACGCTTTGCATAATTATTTCTACATTGTGGCACAAACATATCACTATTAGGGAATCTAGTATAGCTCATTAAATTTTGAGATGCACGTGAAATTTTAACTATCAACATAACATGTGCATACACAACTTCAAAAATTAGAAAATAGAATGGCACGATAACTAATATGTGTGCTGTCATGCAAGTGTACTATATCCCATATTGCTTTTTCCATATGTTTTTCCCCATATTACCTTCTAGATGTTTGTTTGGAGTGGACGTAATAGTTCAATCCTAGTTTCAACACAGAAAAACACATGTACGACATAATCATCTTTATTGAACCTTATTTAAGTGATCCGTTTAGTGCCATTTAAGAATTGTAAAGGGAAGTATAATTGTGTGTCTTTAAATTAATATTTAGATTTGTGGTAATAAAATTAATGCTAATTAAACTGAAATATTGAATGTTATAATTAAATAGAAATATTGAATGTTTTCTTTTATTCTAACGTATTCTAGTCTAATGCGTTATAACACTTCCTATAAATGCCGCTTTTTTCCCGGCAAATCTCGTTCGAAATTAATTTTACTGAACCAAGTTTAACTTGTAACATCGATTCGCAAGCATGGCAAGCCTTAATGTTTATTTCGTACTAGTGGTTTTATTTTTAACTTGTAGTGCAAGAATGGCTACGAAGGAGAACGACCAGATTATTAAGCAAAATAATTGTGAAACTAAAATGGGTTTGCCCTGTGTTCTAGAAGCTTTCACGAGTATTTTCAATACAGTGAGTATTTCTAACAAGTGTTGCTGCGAACTTGTTGTGTTGGGAAAAGTTTGCCACTCAGCATTAGTAAAGAGGACTCTTGAAAATCCTCTATTCAAAGACCTAAAGCCAATGACAATTATAGCTAAGAGCATTCGGACATGGAATAATTGCCTTGCATTGATCGATTCACCATCTCCGCTCGCTTAAGGATATAGGATTGCTAAAGCTACAAAATGGTTACAGACGTAAAGGGCCAAAATTGTTCTTTTGTCTTTATTTTTAATATAGTTCGGTTTTATACATGCCATTATTTTTAATTTTATAGCACCGAACACGATAACCATCTCAAATCGAGCACTACATATTGTTTCACATTGTTTAAATTGACACAAATATCATTATTATAAAAATTAAGTTCATGTCAATAATGTGGAATTGGAATGTTCTAGCGTGGTGTGAAATTGAAACAACCACGATTCGTTGAAAGCCTTTATACAATTTAAGTTCACATTGGCTTTGATGGAAAAATGCCTTGACTTCCTAAAGTTTTGAAAAGACACATATCGTGCACGAAATATCCTCCAAAGGACGCAATCGTAATTTGTAATAGTTCCTTGCCTATGGACTCATTTGTTTCATTTTCCATTTTCGCTCCTTCGATACTAATCTAATAGTTATGGCCACTTTCGCTTTCAGTAGAGGAGAGGCAATCTAGAAATCCACGCCAAAATGATGTAACAATTCAAAGTCTTAATTTGATTTCCTTGTTCTTCTTCCTTTAAATTACTTGTTTTTATCAAGATCGAGAATGAAACTCCAAATATGTCGGCGACGTACGCCCCACATTTTCCCTACTAAAAAAGGATCAATTTATATAAAAACTAAATCCTTTTCATTATTTGGGAAATACCTACGAGAGTTATAAAATGAAAAGTCATTTGTTGTTTCCAATTTCACTCTCTAATAGAATTTTTCATTTTCCAAGCTCATTACTTCTTCCCTAAAAGCTTTTATTCATATTTCAAGAAAATTGGGCGTAACGCTTACTCCTAAAAAATTTAACGAGAACGAAGAAGGCAATAACTGAATTGGAGTCCCATGATAAAGACATAATTCGACTTAATATCGAACGTAAAATATTGTTGATGAATTAATTTTGAATGTCAATCATTTAGTTGCCATTTTCCATTTTACAAATATGATAAGTGCGATAAAAACTTTTAACAACAACAAGGTTATAAGATTTTACGCTTTGCATAATTATTTCTACATTCGCACATACATATCAACGTTAGGGAATCGGTATAGCTCATTCAATTTTGAGATGCACGTGAATTTTTAACCATAGAAAATAGGATGGCACGCATAACAAATATGTGTGCCTGTCATGCAAGTGTACTATATCCCATATTGCTTTTTCCATATGTTTTTCTCCATATTAAGGTCTAGTTGTTTGTTTGGAGTGGACGTAATAGTTCAATCCTAGTTTCAACGCAGAAAACACATGTACGACACAATCATCTTTATTGAACCTTATTTAAGTGATCCGTTTAATGCCATTTAAGAATTATAAAGGGAAGTATAAATGTGTCTTTGAATTAATATTTAGATTTGTAGTAATAAAATTAATGCTAATTAAACTGAAATATTGAATGTTATAATTAAATAGAATTATTGAATGTTTTCTTTTATTGTAATGTATTCTAGTCTAATGCGCTTATAACACTTCCTATAAATGCCTGTATTTTCCCTCGCAAATCTCGTTCAAATTAATTTTACGAACCAAGTTTAACTAGTAACATCGATTCGCATGACATGGCAAGCCTTAATGTTTATTTCGTACTAGTGGTTTTATTTTTAACTTGTGGGGCAGTAATGGCTACGAAGGAGAACGACCAGATTATTAAGGAAAATAATTGTGAAACTAAAATGGGTTTGCCCTGTGTTCTAGAAGCTTTCACGAGTATTTTCAATACAGGGAGTATTTCTAACAAGTGTTGCGGCGAACTTGTTGTGTTGGGAAAAGTTTGCCACTCAGCATTAGTAAAGAGGACTCTTGAAAATCCTCTATTCAAAGACCTAAACCCAGCGACAATTATAGCTAAGAGCATTCGGACATGGAATAATTTCCTTGCATTGATCGATTCACCATCTCCAATACCGCTTAAGGATATAGGATTGCTAAAGCTAAAAACGATTACTGCACGTAAAGGGCCAAAATTGTTCTTTTGTCTTTATTTTTGATATCGCTCGAAAGCTTCATTAAAATGTGTCATTAAATTTAAAGCCTACTTAAATTATATTTAGTTGTACGGAAATTAAATGGTTCTATAGAAGCCATTACTTAATACACAATGATTTTATACATGCCATTATTTTTAATTTTATAGCACCAAAACTCGATAACCATCTCAAATCGAGCACTACATATTGTTTCACATTGTTTAAATTGACACAAATATCATTATTACAAACATTAAGTTCATGTCAATTGTCGAAACCATTTTTAAATAGTGTTTTGGAAAATGAGAATCGACTTTAAGAAAAACGAAAGCGGGAGTCGCCACCAATATTTTTAGGTGTGATTGGATCATCTTATAAAATGTTTTGTTTTAAAACGTTAATTTTGGTCTACGAAAGTCGAGAAAACGGATTTAGGAGTCGGTTACGTACGAGGAAGGGTTAGCACCCTCGTAACGCCCAAAAATTGGTACCTAATTGATTATCAAGTGCCTTTAATGTCGGAAATTTGAAAGTTTTAAGATGCAAACCTCTTTTAATTAGAATGTCTCAATTTTGGAAATTAATGCTCACTTATTTTAAACGAGTCAAAACATTACATCTAGTAAGTTAGGACGTAACATTTTAAAACCTTCAAATTAAGCTCGTCTTTCGAAAATTTCTATCTCAAACAACAAAACGCCATATCCAAGAAGTTAGGACACTATGTTTTGAAATCTCGAAATAATTGTTTATGTTTTGAAAACTCAAAATGACTTAGAAGGGTGCTTGACTATTTGAATTCAACGAGAAAAGTCGCAACCCAAAGAAGTTAGGGCACTACCTTTCTCAAGTTTCCAAACATCAAGCATTGCCTTTTATTTTTTTAAAAAACTTTGGAATATTATTTTAAATGACGTTTTAGGATGACATATTAATGCATCATGAAGCATAGATGTACAAAATATTCTAACATTTCCATACAAACATAAATAGTATCATTAAGACAAAACTAAATAACATGAACATACTTTTAATGAAAAAAATCATACTAGGGTAAATATAAGATAATAAACAAATAAAAATATGAGTAAACTAAAAGAAAAACATAATCCATGCAAAAATTATACAACAATATATATCATAAAATAGCATATAAAAGAAATAATTAAACATGGCATATAAAAAATGAAACTATGCCCAAATAAGATAAATGACACACACTAAAAAATGAATAAATAGAACATTTACAAATTATAAAAATATAATGCAATAGTTCAAAATACATGAAATGATAATATAATATATATACATGCATAGAAAATATATATTTGAAAATAAACTATATAAAAGGTTAAATATTATAATATATAAAATACATAATCAAATGTATAAAAGATAGGAATAAATATACATATTTGAAAATGAAGAAATTAAAATAAAAAAGGGTTGAAAAACTAAGATAGACGAAGAATAAAATAAGAACAAACCACAGAGAGTAAGAACGTAAGAGGAGAGAAATTTGAGTGAATGCTCTCAAGAATTCTTATTGCTTCCCAAAACTCAAGTGATTTACAATGAAGAGAGGCCTCTATTTATAGTTGAGCCTCCCCAAATCCAACAGATGCAGATCAATTACATCAACGGTTAAGATTAAAGGATATCTACAAATTAAATCTTCAAGATTACAAGATAATATCTTCAAGATTGCATATCATATCAAAGATTGCATATCATATCTAAGATTGTATCATATCTAAGATTGCATATCATATCTAAGATTGCATATCATATCTAAGATTGCATATCCTTAAAGATTATATTTCCATATGAGTCAAGCTTATAGATGGACCTCAAATCTTTTCAAGTAATAGGCCATTCCAATTGGGCCAAATTATATGTTTGTAATTTTGTCTTTGGACTTGAACTTTGTTTTATTTTTATTTTTGGGGTTTATTATTTTAAATATTGAAATGGGCGGGCAAAATGGGCTATTACATCAATAATGTGGAATTGGAATGTTCTAGCATGGTGTGAAATTGAAACAACCACGATTCCTTGAAAGCCTTTATACAATTTAAATTCACATTGCCTTTGATGGAAAAATGCCTTGACTTCTTGAAGTTTTGAAAAGACACATATCGTGCCAAGAAATATCCTCCAAAGGACGTGTCTTGTAATTTGTAATAGTTCCTTGCCTATGGACTCATTTGTTTCATTTTCCATTTTCGCTCCTTCGATACTAATCTAATAGTTATGGCCACTTTCGTTTCCGTAGAGGAGAGGCAATCTCTAAATCCACGTCAAAAATGATGTAACGATTCAAAGTCTTTACTTGATTTCCTTATTCTTTTCCTTTAAATTGCTTGTTTTTATCAAGATCGAGAATGAAACTCCAAATATGTTTGACGACGACGCCCACATTTTCCCTACTAAAAAGGATCAATATATATAAAAACTAAATCCTTTTCAATATTTGGGAAATACCTACGAGAGTTATAAAATGAAAAGTCATTTGTTGTTTCCAATTTCACTTTCTAATAGAATTTTTCATTTTCCAAGCTCATTACTTATTCCCTAAAAGCTTTTATTCATATTTCAAGAAATTGGGCGTAATGCTTGCACCAAAAATTTAACGTAAAACGAAGAAGGCAATAACCGAATTGGAGTCCCATGATAAAGACATAATTCGACTTAATATCAAAACGTAAAATATTGTTGATGAATTAATTTTGAATTTCAATCGTTTAGTTGCCATTTTCCATTTTACAAATGTGATAAGTGTGATAAAAACTTTTTAACAACAACAAGGTTATAAGATTTTACACTTTGCATAATTATTTCTACATTGTGGCACATACATATCACTGTTAGGGGAATCTGGTATAGCTCATTCAATTTTGAGATGCACGTGAATTTTTAACCATCAACATAACATGTGCATACACAACTTCAAAAAATTAGAAAAATAGGATGGCACGCATAACAAATATGTGTGCTTGTCATGCAAGTGCACTGTATCCCATATTGCTTTTTCCATATGTTTTTTCTCCATATTACCATCTAAGTGTTTGTTTGGAGTGGACGTAATAGTTCAATCCTAGTTTCAACGCAGGAAAATACATGTACGACATAATCATCTTTATTGAACCTTATTTAAGTGATCCGTTTAATTCCATTTAAGAATTATAAAGGGAAGTATAAATGTGTGTCTTTGATTTAATATTTAGATTTGTAGTAATAAAAATTAATGCTAATTAAACTGAAATATTGAATGTTATAATTAAATAGAAAGATTGAATGTTTTCTTTTATTGTAAAGTATTCTAATCTAATGCGGTTATAACACTTCCTATAAATGCCAATTTTTTCCCTTGCAAATCTTGTTCAAAATTAATTTTACGAACCAAGTTTAACTTGTAACATCAGATTCGCACAGCATGGCAAGCCTTAATGTTTATTTCGTACTAGTGGTTTTATTTTTAACTTGTGGGGCAATAATGGCTACGAAAGAGAACGACCAGATTATTAAGGAAAATAATTGTGAAACTAAAATGGGTTTGCCCTGTGTTCTAGAAGCTTTCACGAGTATTTTCAATACAGGGAGTATTTTTAACAAGTGCTGCGGCGAACTTGTTGTGTTGGGAAAAGTTTGCCACTCAGCATTAGTAAAGAGGACTCTTGAAAATCCTCTATTCAAAGACCTAAACCCAGCGACAATTATAGCTAAGAGCATTCAGACATGGAATAATTGCCTTGCATTGATTGATTCACCATCTCCGTCTGCTTAAGTATATAGGATTGCTAAAGCTAAAAAACGGTTACCAGACGTAAAGGGCCAAAATTGTTCTTTTGTCTTTATTTTTGATATTGTTCCGAAAGCTTCATTAAAATGTGTCATTAAATTTAAAGCCTACTTAAATTATATTTAGTTGTACGGAAATTAAATGGTTCTATAGAAGCCATTACTTAATACACAATGATTTTATACATGCCATTATTTTTAATTTTATAGCACCGAACACGAGAACCTTCTCAAATCGAGCACTACATATTGTTTCACATTGTTTAAATTGACACAAATATCATTATTATAAGCATTAAGTTCATGTCAATAATGTGGAATTGGAATGTTCTAGCGTGGTGTGAAATTGAAACAACCACGATTCATTGAAAGCCTTTATACAATTTAAATTCACATTGGCTTTGATGGAAAAATGCCTTGACTTCTTGAAGTTTTGAAAAGACACATATCGTGCCACGAAATATCCTCCAAAGGACGTGGACTGTAATTTGTAATAGTTCCTTGCCTATGGACTCATTTGTTTCATTTTCCATCTTCGCTCCTTCGATACTAATCTAATAGTTATGGCTACTTTCGTTCAGTAGAGGAGAGGCAATCTCGGAATCCACGTCGAAAATGATGTAACGATTCAAAGTCTTAACTTGATTTCCTTATTCTTCTTCCTTTAAATTACTTGTTTTTATTAAGATCGAGAATAAAACTCCAAATATGTCAACGACGATGCCCCACATTTTCCCTACTAAAAAGGATCAATTTATATAAAAACTAAACTGTTTCATTATTTGGGAAATACCTACGAGAGTTATAAAATGAAAAGTCATTTGTTGTTTCCAATTTCACTCTCTAATAGAATTTTTCATTTTCCAAGCTCATATTTATTCCCTAAAAGCTTTTATTCATATTTCAAGAAATTGGGCGAATGATTACACCTAAAAATTTAACGAGAACGATGAAGAAAATAACCTAATTGGAGTCCCATGATAAAGACATAATTCAATTAATATCATAACGTGAAATATTGTTGATGAATTAATTTTGAATGTCAATCATTTAGTTGCCATTTTCCATTTTACAAATATGATAAGTGCGATAAAAACTTTTTAACAACAACAAGGTTATAAGATTTTACACTTTGCATAATTATTTCTACATTGTGGCACATAAATATCCTTTGTTAGGGAATCGGTAAGGCTCATTCAATTTTGAGATGCACGTGAATTTTAACCATCAACATAACATGTGCATACACAACTTCAAAAATTAGAAAATAGGATGGCACGATAACAAATATGTGTGCTTGTCATGCAAGTGCAATTGTATCCCATATTGCTTTTTCCATATGTTTTTCTCCATATTACCATCTAAGTGTTTGTTTGGAGTGGACGTAATAGTTCAATCCTAGTTTCAACGCAGAAAATACATGCACGACATAATCATCTTTATTGAACCTTATTTAAGTGATCCGTTTAATTCCATTTAAGAATTATAAAGGGAAGTATAAATGTGTGTCTTTGATTTAATATATAGATTTGTAGTAATAAAATTAATGCTAATTAAACTGAAATATTGAATGTTATAATTAAATAGAAAGATTGAATGTTTTCTTTTATTGTAAAGTATTCTAATCTAATGCGGTTATAACACTTCCTATAAATGCCAATTTTTTCCCTTGCAAATCTTGTTCAAAATTAATTTTACGAACCAAGTTTAACTTGTAACATCAGATTCGCACAGCATGGCAAGCCTTAATGTTTATTTCGTACTAGTGGTTTTATTTTTAACTTGTGGCATAATAATGGCTACTGAAGAGAACGACCAGATTATTAAGGAAAATAATTGTGAAACTAAAATGGGTTTGCCTGTGTTCTAGAAGCTTTCACGAGTATTTTCAATATGTGGAGTATTTTAACAAGTCTTCATGCGAACTTGTTGTGTTGGGAAAAGTTTGCCACTCAAAGCATTAGTAAAGAGGACTCTTGAAAATCCTCTATTCAAAGACCTAAACCCAATGACAATTATAGCTAAGAGCATTCGGACATGGAATAATTGCCTTGCATTGATCGATTCACCATCTCCGCTCGCTTAAGTATATAGGATTGCTAAAGCTAAAAAACGGTTACTGGGCGTAAAGGGCCAAAATTGTTCTTTTGTCTTTATTTTGATATTGTTCAAAGCTTCATTAAAATGTGTCATTAAATTTAAAGCCTACTTAAATTATATTTAGTTGTATCGGAAATTAAATGGTTCTATAGAAGCCATTACTTAATACACAATGATTTTATACATGCCATTATTTTTAATTTTATAGCACCGAACACGAGAACCTTCTCAAATCGAGCACTACATATTGTTTCACATTGTTTAAATTGACACAAATATCATTATTATAAGCATTAAGTTCATGTCAATAATGTGGAATTGGAATGTTCTAGCGTGGTGTGAAATTGAAACAACCACGATTCATTGAAAGCCTTTATACAATTTAAATTCACATTGGCTTTGATGGAAAAATGCCTTGACTTCTTGAAGTTTTGAAAAGACACATATCGTACTTGCACGAAATATCCTCCAAAGGACGTGGACTGTAATTTGTAATAGTTCCTTGCCTATGGACTCATTTGTTTCATTTTCCATCTTCGCTCCTTCGATACTAATCTAATAGTTATGGCCACTTTCGCTTCCGTAGAGGAGAGGCAATCTGGAATCCACGCCGAAAATGATGTAACGATTCAAAGTCTTAACTTGATTTCCTTATTCTTCTTCCTTTAAATTACTTGTTTTTATCAAGATCGAGAATAAAACTCCAAATATGTCAACGACGTCGCCCCACATTTTCCCTACTAAAAAGGATCAATTTATATAAAACTAAATCCGCTTTCATTATTTGGGAAATACCTACGAGAGTTATAAAATGAAAAGTCATTTGTTGTTTCCAATTTCACTCTCTAATAGAATTTTTCATTTTCCAAGCTCATTACTTATTCCCTAAAAGCTTTTATTCATATTTCAAAGAAATTGGGCCGAATGATTACACCTAAAAATTTAACGTAGAACGATGAAGAAAATAACCGAATTGGAGTCCCATGATAAAGACATAATTCGAATTAATATCATAACGTGAAATATTGTTGATGAATTAATTTTGAATGTCAATCATTTAGTTGCCATTTTCCATTTTACAAATATGATAAGTGCGATAAAACTTTTAACAACAACAAGGTTATAAGATTTTACACTTTGCATAATTATTTCTACATTGTGGCACATAAATATCACTGTTAGGGGAATCTGGTATAGCTCATTCAATTTTGAGATGCACGTGAATTTTTAACCATCAACATAACATGTGCATACACAACTTCAAAAAACTAGAAAAATAGGATGGCACGATAACAAATATTTGTGCTCGTCATGGAAGTGTACTATATCCAATATTGCTTTTTCCATATGTTTTTCTCCATATTACCGTCTAGGTGTTTGTTTGGAGTGGACGTAATAGTTCAATCCTAGTTTCAACAGCAGGAAAATACATGTACGACATAATCATCTTTATTGAACCTTATTTAAGTGATCCGTCTAATGCCATTTAAGAATTATAAAGGAAGTATAAATGTGTGTCTTTGAATTATTATTTAGATTTGTAGTAATAAAATTAGTGCAAATTAAACTGAAATATTGAATGTTATAATTAAATAGAAATATTGAATGTTTTCTTTTATTGTAACGTATTCTAGTCTAATGCGGTTATAACACTTCCTATAAATGCCAATTTTTTCCAATGCAAATCTCGTTCGAAATTAATTTTTCTGAACCAAGTTTAACTTGTAACATCGATTTCACATGATGGCAAGCCTTAATGTTTATTTCAGTACTAGTGGTTTTATTTTAACTTGTGCAAAGAATGGCTACGAAGGAGAACGACAGATTATTAAGGAAAATAATTGTGAAACTAAAATGGGTTTGCCCTATGTTCTAGAAGCTTTCACTAGTATTTTCAATACGAGGAGTATTTCTAACAAGTCTTCATGGCCGAACTTGTTGTGTTGGGAAAAGTTTGCCACTCGGCATTAGTAAAGAGGACTCTTAAAATCCTCTATTCAAAGACCTAAACCCAGCGACAATTATAGCTAAGAGCATTCAGACATGGAATAATTGCCTTGCATTGATCGATTCACCATCTCCGTCTGCTTAAGTATATAGGATTGCTAAAGCTAAAAAACGGTTACCAGACGTAAAGGGCCAAAATTGTTCTTTTGTCTTTATTTTTGATATTGTTCCGAAAGCTTCATTAAAATGTGTCATTAAATTTAAAGCCTACTTAAATTATATTTAGTTGTACGGAAATTAAATGGTTCTATAGAAGCCGTTACTTAATACACAATGATTTTATACATGCCATTATTTTTAATTTTATAGCACCGGAACACGAGAACCTTCTCAAATCGAGCACTACATATTGTTTCACATTGTTTAAATTGACACAAATATCATTATTATAAGCATTAAGTTCATGTCAATAATGTGGAATTGGAATGTTCTAGCGTTGTGTGAAATTGAAACAACCACGATTCATTGAAAGCCTTTATACAATTTAAATTCACATTGGCTTTGATGGAAAAATGCCTTGACTTCTTGAAGTTTTGAAAAGACACATATCGTGCCCGAAATATCCTCCAAAGGGCGTGGACTGTAATTTGTAATAGTTCCTTGCCTATGGACTCATTTGTTTCATTTTCCATCTTCGCTCCTTGATACTAATCTAATAGTTATGGCCACTTTCGTTTCGTAGAGGAGAGGCAATCTCGGAATCCACGTCGAAAATGATGTAACGATTCAAAGTCTTAACTTGATTTCCTTATTCTTCTTCCTTTAAATTACTTGTTTTTATCAAGATCGAGAATAAAACTCCAAATATGTCAACGACGTCGCCCACATTTTCCCTACTAAAAAGGATCAATTTATATAAAAACTAAATTGTTTCATTATTTGGGAAATACCTACGAGAGTTATAAAATGAAAAGTCATTTGTTGTTTCCAATTTCACTCTCTAATAGAATTTTTCATTTTCCAAGCTCATTACTTATTCCCCTTAAAGCTTTTATTCATATTTCAGTAAAATTGGGCCAGAATGATTACACCTAAAAATTTAACGTAGAACGATGAAGAAAATAACCGAATTGGAGTCCCATGATAAAGACATAATTCGAATTAATATCATAACGTGAAATATTGTTGATGAATTAATTTTGAATGTCAATCATTTAGTTGCCATTTTCCATTTTACAAATATGATAAGTGCGATAAAAACTTTTAACAACAACAAGGTTATAAGATTTTACACTTTGCATAATTATTTCTACATTGTGGCACATAAATATCCTTTGTTAGGGAATCTGGTATAGCTCATTCAATTTTGAGATGCACGTGAATTTTAACCATCAACATAACATGTGCATACACAACTTCAAAAAACTAGAAAAATAGGATGGCACGCATAACAAATATTTGTGCCTGTCATGGAAGTGTACTATATCCCATATTGCTTTTTCCATATGTTTTTTCTCCATATTACCGTCTAGGTGTTTGTTTGGAGTGGACGTAATAGTTCAATCCTAGTTTCAACGCAGGAAAATACATGTACGACATAATCATCTTTATTGAACCTTATTTAAGTGATCCGTCTAATGCCATTTAAGAATTATAAAGGGAAGTATAAATGTGTGTCTTTGAATTATTATTTAGATTTGTAGTAATAAAAATTAGTGCAAATTAAACTGAAATATTGAATGTTATAATTAAATAGAAATATTGAATGTTTTCTTTTATTGTAACGTATTCTAGTCTAATGCGGTTATAACACTTCCTATAAATGCCAATTTTTCCCCGCAAATCTCGTTCGAAATTAATTTTCTGAACCAAGTTTAACTTGTAACATCGATTCGCATGCAGTATGGCAAGCCTTAATGTTTATTTCGTACTAGTGGTTTTATTTTAACTTGTGGGGCAATAATGGCTACTGAAGGAGAACGACCAGATTATTAAGGAAAATAATTGTGAAACTAAAATGGGTTTGCCCTATGTTCTAGAAGCTTTCACGAGTATTTTCAATACAGGAGTATTTCTAACAAGTCTTCATGCTGAACTTGTTGTGTTGGGAAAAGTTTGCCACTCGGCATTAGTAAAGAGGACTCTTAAAATCCTCTATTCAAAGACCTAAACCCAATGACAATTATAGCTAAGAGCATTCGGACATGGAATAATTGCCTTGCATTGATCGATTCACCATCTCCGTCCGCTTAAGTATATAGGATTGCTAAAGCTAAAAAGCGGTTACCGACGTAAAGGGCCAAAATTGTTCTTTTGTCTTTATTTTGATATTGTTCCAAAGCTTCATTAAATTTTGTCATTAAATTTAAAGCCTACTTAAATTATATTTAGTTGTATCGGAAATTAAATGGTTCTATAGAAGCCATTACTTAATACACAATGATTTTATACATGCCATTATTTTTAATTTTATAGCACGGAACACGAGAACCATCTCAAATCGAGCACTACATATTGTTTCACATTGTTTAAATTGACACAAATATCATTATTATAAACATTAAGTTCATGTCAATAATGTGGAATTGGAATGTTCTAGCGTGGTGTGAAATTGAAACAACCACGATTCGATTGAAAGCCTTTATACAATTTAAGTTCACATTGGCTTTGATGGAAAAATGCCTTGACTTCTTGAAGTTTTGAAAAGACACATATCGTGCCACGAAATATCCTCCAAAGGGCGTGCAATCGTAATTTGTAATAGTTCCTTGCCTATGGACTCATTTGTTTCATTTTCCATCTTCACTCCTTCGATACTAATCTAATAATTATGGCCACTTTCGTTTCCGTAGAGGAGAGGCAATCTCGGAATCCACGTCAAAAATGATGTAACGATTCAAAGTCTTAACTTGATTTCCTTATTCTTCTTCCTTTAAATTACTTGTTTTTATCAAGATCGAGAATGAAACTCCAAATATGTTGGCGACGACGCCAAGCATTTTCCCTACTAAAAAGGATCAATTTATATAAAACTAAATCCTTTTCATTATTTGGGAAATACCTATGAGAGTTATAAAATGAAAAGTCATTTGTTGTTTCCAATTTCACTCTCTAATAGAATTTTCATTTTCCAAGCTCATTACTTATTCCCTAAAAGCTTTTATTCATATTTCGGTAAAATTGAGCCGTAACGCTTACACCTAAAAATTTAACGAGAACGATGAAGAAAATAACCGAATTGGAGTCCCATGATAAAGACATAATTCGACTTAATATTAGAACGTGAAATATTGTTGATGAATTAATTTTGAATGTCAATCATTTAGTTGCCATTTTCCATTTTACAAATATGATAAGTGCGATAAAACTTTTAACAACAACAAGGTTATAAGATTTTACGCTTTGCATAATTATTTCTACATTGTGGCACATAAATATCCTTTCGTTAGGGAATCGGTATAGCTCATTCAATTTTGAGATGCACGTGAATTTTAACCATCAACATAACATGTGCATACACAACTTCAAAAACTAGAAAATAGGATGGCACGCATAACAAATATTTGTGCTCATCATGGAAGTGTACTATATCCCATATTGCTTTTTCCATATGTTTTTTCTCCATATTACCGTCTAGGTGTTTGTTTGGAGTGGACGTAATAGTTCAATCCTAGTTTCAACGCAGGAAAATACATGTCGACATAATCATCTTTATTGAACCTTATTTAAGTGATCCGTCTAATGCCATTTAAAATTATAAAGGGAAGTATAAATGTGTGTCTTTGAATTATTATTTAGATTTGTAGTAATAAAAATTAGTGCAAATTAAACTGAAATATTGAATGTTATAATTAAATAGAAATATTGAATGTTTTCTTTTTATTGTAACGTATTCTAGTCTAATGCGTTATAACACTTCCTATAAATGCCAATTTTTCCCTGCAAATCTCGTTGGAAATTAATTTCTGAACCAAGTTTAACTTGTAACATCGATTCGCACAGATGGCAAGCCTTAATGTTTATTTCAGTACTAGTGGTTTTATTTTTTAACTTGTGGGGCAAGAATGGCTACGAAGGAGAACGACCAGATTATTAAGGAAAATAATTGTGAAACTAAAATGGGTTTGCCCTATGTTCTAGAAGCTTTCACGAGTATTTTCAATCGTGGAGTATTTCTAACAAGTGTCTGCGGCGAACTTGTTGTGTTGGGAAAAGTTTGCCACTCGGCATTAGTAAAGAGGACTCTTAAAAATCCTCTATTCAAAGACCTAAACCCAATGACAATTATAGCTAAGAGCATTCAGACATGGAATAATTGCCTTGCATTGATCGATTCACCATCTCAAATGCGCTTAAGTATATAGGATTGCTAAAGCTAAAAAGCGGTTAATGCACGTAAAGGGCCAAAATTGTTCTTTTGTCTTTATTTTTGATATTGTTCAAAGCTTCATTAAATTTTGTCATTAAATTTAAAGCCTACTTAAATTATATTTAGTTGTACGGAAATTAAATGGTTCTATAGAAGCCGTTACTTAATACACAATGATTTTATACATGCCATTATTTTTAATTTTATAGCACCTAACACGAAAACCATCTCAAATCGAGCACTACATATTGTTTCACATTGTTTAAATTGACACAAATATCATTATTATAAACATTAAGTTCATGTCAATAATGTGGAATTGGAATGTTCTAGCGTGGTGTGAAATTGAAACAACCACGATTAGTTGAAAGCCTTTATACAATTTAAGTTCACATTGGCTTTGATGGAAAAATGCCTTGACTTCTTGACTATCCTCCAAAGTTTTGAAAAGACACATATCGTGCCACGAAATATCCTCCAAAGGACGTGCCTTTGTAATTTGTAATAGTTCCTTGCCTATGGACTCATTTGTTTCATTTTCCATCTTCACTCCTTCGATACTAATCTAATAATTATGGCCACTTTCGTTTCCGTAGAGGAGAGGCAATCTCGGAATCCACGTCAAAAATGATGTAACGATTCAAAGTCTTAACTTGATTTCCTTATTCTTCTTCCTTTAAATTACTTGTTTTTATCAAGATCGAGAATGAAACTCCAAATATGTTGGCGACGTACGCCCCGCATTTTCCCTACTAAAAAAGGATCAATTTATATAAAAACTAAATCCTTTTCATTATTTGGGAAATACCTATGAGAGTTATAAAAATGAAAAGTCATTTGTTGTTTCCAATTTCACTCTCTAATAGAATTTTTCATTTTCCAAGCTCTGTTACTTATTCCCCTAAAAGCTTTTATTCATATTTCAGTAAAATTGAGCCAGAACGCTTACACCTAAAAATTTAACGTAGAACGATGAAGAAAATAACCGAATTGGAGTCCCATGATAAAGACATAATTGACTTAATATTAGAACGTGAAATATTGTTGATGAATTAATTTGAATGTCAATCATTTAGTTGCCATTTTCCATTTTACAAATATGATAAGTGCGATAAAAACTTTTAACAACAACAAGGTTATAAGATTTTACGCTTTGCATAATTATTTCTACATTGTGGCACATAAATATCTTTGTTAGGGAATCTGGTCTAGCTCATTCAATTTTGAGATGCACGTGAATTTTAACCATCAACATAACATGTGCATACACAACTTCAAAAATTAGAAAAATAGGATGGCAAGCATAACAAATATGTGTGCCTATCATGCAAGTGTACTATATCCCATATTGCTTTTTCCATATGTTTTTTCTCCATATTACCGTCTAGGTGTTTGTTTGGAGTGGACGTAATAGTTCAATCCTAGTTTCAACGCAGGAAAATACATATACGACATAATCATCTTTATTGAACCTTATTTAAGTGATCCGTTTAATGCCATTTAAGAATTATAGAGGAAGTATAAATGTGTCTTTGAATTAATATTTAGATTTGTAGTAATAAAAATTAATGCTAATTAAAGCTGAAATATTGAATGTTATAATTAAATAGAAATATCGAATGTTTTCTTTTATTATAACGTATCCTAGTCTAATGCGGTTATAACACTTCCTATAAATTCCAGTTTTTCCCTGCAAATCTCGTTCAAATTAATTTTACTGAACCAAGTTTAACTTGTAACATCGAGTTCGCATATGACATGGCAAGCCTTAATGTTTATTTTCGTACTAGTCGTTTTATTTTTAACTTGTAGGGCGAGAATGGCTACGAAGGAGAACGACCAGATTATTAAGGAAAATAATTGTGAAACTAAAATGGGTTTGCCTGTGTTCTAGAAGCTTTCACGAGTATTTTCAATATGTGAGTATTTCTAACAAGTGTTGCGCGAACTTGTTGTGTTGGGAAAAGTTTGCCACTCGGCATTAGTAAAGAGGACTCTTGAAAATCCTCTATTCAAAGACCTAAACCCAAATGACAATTATAGCTAAGAGCATTCGGATATGGAATAATTGCCTTGCATTGATCGATTCACCATCTCCGTCTGCTTAAGTATATAGGATTGCTAAAGCTAAGAAACGGTTACCAGACGTAAAGGGTCAAAATTGTTCTTTTGTCTTTATTTTTGATATTGTTCTGAAAGCTTCATTAAAATGTGTCATTAAATTTAAAGCCTACTTAAATTATATTTAGTTGTACGAAATTAAATGGTTCTATGAAGCCATTACTTAATACACAATGATTTTATACATGCCATTATTTTTAATTTTATTGCACGGACACAGAACCATCTCAAATCGAGGCACTACATACTGCTTCACATTGTTTAAATTGACACAAATATAATTATTATAAACATTAAGTTCATGTCAATAATGTGGAATCGGAATGTTCTAGCATGGTGTGAAATTGAAACAACTACGATTCGCTGAAAGCCTTTATACAATTTAAATTCACATTGGCTTTCATGGAAAAATGCCTTGACTTCTTGAAGTTTTGAAAGACACATATCGTGCCAAAATATCCTCCAAAGGACGTGCAAATTGTAATTTGTAATAGTTCCTTGCCTATGGACTCATTTGTTTCATTTTCCATCTTCACCCTTCGATACTAATCTAATAGTTATGGCCACTTTCGTTTCAGAGAGAGGCAATCTCGAATCCACGCCAAAATGATGTAACGATTCAAAGTCTTAACTTGATGTCCTTATACTTCTTCCTTTAAATTACTTGTTTTATCAAGATCGAGAATGCAACTCCAAATATGTCATGACGTCGCCCCACATTTTCCCTACTAAAAAGGATCAATTTATTTAAAACTAAATCCTTTTCATTATTTGGGAAATACCTATGAGAGTTATAAAATGAAAAGTCATTTGTTGTTTCCAATTTCACTCTCTAATAGAATTTTTCATTTTCCAAGCTCATTACTTATTCCCCAAAAGCTTTTATTGATGTTTCATAAGAAATTGGGCCGTAACGCTTACACCTAAAAATTTAACGTGAGAACGATGAAGAAAATAACCGAATTGGAGTCCCATGATAAAGACATAATTCACTTAATATCGTAACGTGAAATATTGTTGATGAATTAATTTTGAATGTCAATCATTTAGTTGCCATTTTCCATTTTACAAATACGATAAGTGCGATAAAAAAACTTTTAAACAACAACAAGGTTATAAGATTTTACGCTTTGCATAATTATTTCTACATTGTGGCACATACATATCACTGTTAGGGGAATCTGGTATAGCTCATTAAATTTTGAGATGCACGTGAATTTTTAACCATCAACATAACATGTGCATACACAACTTCAAAAAATTAGAAAAATAGGATGGCACGCATAACAAATATGTGTGCCTGTCATGCAAGTGTACTATATCCCATATTGCTTTTTCCATATGTTTTTTCTCCATATTACCGTCTAGGTGTTTGTTTGGAGTGGACGTAATAGTTCAATCCTAGTTTCAACGCAGGAAAATACATGTACGATATAATCATCTTTATTGAACCTTATTTAGGTGATCCGCTTAATGCCATTTAAGAATTATAAAGGAAGTATAAATGTGTGTCTTTGAATTAATATTTAGATTTGTAGTAATAAAATTAATGCTAATTAAACTGAAATATTGAATGTCATAATTAAATAGAAATATTGAATGTTTTCTTTTATTGTATACGTATTCTAGTCTAATGCGGTTATAACACTTCCTATAAATTCCAGTTTTTTCCCTGTAAATCTCGTTCAAATTAATTTTCTGAACCAAGTTTAACTAGTAATATCGATTTGCATAGCATGGCAAGCCTTAATGTTTATTTCGTGCTAGTCGTTTTATTTTTAACTTGCAGGGTATAAGAATGGCTACGAAGGAGAATGCACCAGATTATTAAGGAAAATAATTGTGAAACTAAAATGGGTTTGTTCTGTGTTCTAGAAGCTTTCACGAGTATTTTCAATACAGGAGTATTTCTAACAAGTGTTGCGGCTTAACTTGTTGTGTTGGGAAAAGTTTGCCACTCAAAGATTAGTAAAGAGGACTCTTGAAAATCCTCTATTCAAAGACCTAAACCAAAGTGACAATTATAGCTAAGAGCATTTAGACATGGAATAATTGCCTTGCATTGATCGATTCACCATCTCCTGCCTCGCTTATATAGGATTGCTAAAGCTAAAAAAACTAAGCACTGTATCGCAGCGGTCAAAATTGTTCTTTTGTCTTTATTTTTGATATTGTTCAAAAGCTTCATTAAAATGTGTCATTAAATTTAAAGCCTACTTAAATTATATTTAGTTGTACGAAATTAAATGGTTCTATAGAAGCCATTACTTAATACACAATGATTTTATACATGCCATTATTTTTAATTTTATAGCACTTCTAACACGCAGAACCATCTCAAATCGAGCACTACATATTGTTTCACATTGTTTAAATTGACACAAATATCATTATTATAAACATTAAGTTCATGTCAATAATGTGGAATTGGAATGTTCTAGCGTGGTGTGAAATTGAAACAACACACGATTCGTTGAAAGCCTTTATACAATTTAAGTTCACATTGGCTTTGATGGAAAATGCCTTGACTTCCTAAAGTTTTGAAAAGACATTATATCGTGCTACACAAATATCCTCCAAAGGACGCACGCGTAATTTGTAATAGTTCCTTGCCTATGGACTCATTTGTTTCATTTTCCATTTTCGCCTCCTTCCGATACTAATCTAATAGTTATGGCCACTTTCGTTTCAGAGAGGAGAGGCAATCTAGAAATCCACGCCAAAATGATCCATAACAATTCAAAGTCTTAATTTGATTTCCTTGTTCTTCTTTCCTTTAAATTACTTGTTTTTATCAAGATCCCAGAATGAAACTCCAAATATGTAACACGACGCCCATATTTTCCCTACTAAAAAGAGGATCCAATTTATATAAAAACTAAATCCCTTTTTCGACATTTGGGAAATACCTACTAGAATTATAAAAATGAAAAAGTCATTTGTTGTTTCCAATTTCACTCTCTAATAGAATTTTCATTTTCCAAGCTCAAACACTTCCCCATTCCCACCAAAGCTTTTATTCATATTTCAAGAAATTGGGCCGTAACGCTTACTCCTAAAAATTTAACAAGAACGAAGAAGGCAATAACCGAATTGAGTCCCATGAAAGACATAATTCGACTTAATATCGTAACGTAAAATATTGTTGATGAATTAATTTTGAATCAATCATTTAGTTGCCATTTTCCATTTTATAAATATGATAAGTGCGATAAAACTTTTTAACAACAACAAGGTTATAAGATTTTACGCTGCATAATTATTTCTACATTCTGGCACATACATATCAACGTTAGGGAATGGTATAGCTCATTCAATTTTGAGATGCACGTGAATTTTTAACCATAGAAAATAGGATGGCACGCATAACAAATATGTGTGCCTGTCATGCAAGTGTACTATATCCCATATTGCCTTTTCCATATGTTTTTTCTCCATATTAACGTCTAGTTGTTTGTTTGGAGTGGACGTAATAGTTCAATCCTAGTTTCAGCTTTGAGAAAACACATGTATGCGACACAATCATCTTTATTGAACCTTATTTAAGTGATCCGTTTAATGCCATTTAAAATTATAAAGGGAAGTATAAATGTGTGTCTTTGAATTAATATTTAGATTTGTAGTAATAAAAATTAATGCTAATTAAACTAAAATATTGAATGTTATAATTAAATAGAATTATTTATAATGATATAAATCATAAATATATTACATTAAATCATAAAATTAATTTGAAAATACATAACATAATATAATATAAGCTAATAATTATAATGATAATATATATAATAAGAAAAATTGAAATGATAAGAAATTAAATGAATAACAACTATTATTAAGAAGATAGAAATTTAAATTTGAAATATTATTATGAAACATAAGTGCATAATAAGTAAGATATTAAGAACATAAATCATAAATCAATAATACTAAGAATGATAAATATCAATAATATAAAAATTCTTAAATCATATATAATCTAATATGAATTAAATCTAATTAATGATATAATATTATCATAATAAATACAATCGAAGATATGATATTAAAATGAATATTATATTAAGTATTAAATAAGTAATTTAAATTATATAAGATTAAATTAATTAAATATATCAATAGCTAATTATCAAATATGAATCTATAGTAATTATCAATTAAATTCATCAAGATTATATTCTAAGTTAATATTAAATAGGATAAATCTTAAGATACTCATAATTCATAATATTTCAATTGCAATTGTATCTGATTAAATTTGCATTTAATGATACAATATCTATAATGTATATAAGTTGCATATAATTCATATCTCAATTTACCATTATTGCAATTGTGTAATTTTATTAATGAGTTAATAATTAAGTATCAATATAGATTAATTGAGATCAATTGTACATAATTTAATTAAATTAATATGGAACAAGTTATGAAATTTTAAATTCGTTAAATTTATAACATTACTAAATGTTAATTAAATTTAAGCAATTGAATGCTAATGAATATTCTATGCATTTTGCATTTTCAATATTACTATTCCTTAATTAATAATGTTCTTGAGTATCGTAGAGCTTATCAACTATTAAGTTGTAATGATACAATGCTTTACATTTTAAATCTTGTCCAATTTAGTTCTTATTTAAATTCTTGATTATCAAATGAGAACTTCAATATATGAGATCTAATGTTTAAAGAATATCTAAAATGAATCTATAAATTTAAATATTTCAATTTTCTTTATATTTATTTGATATCATGATTTATCAATTCCTAATTTGTTAAGATTCAATTTATAACTTCAATCAAATATTCAACTTAAATTCTAATAACTAAGTAATATTCAATAAACTTAATATTTGAATTCATAGATTTAATTACATATATTTTAAATTCATTGTATAATGAAAATATTGAATCTTATCTAAAATTATTATTGTAAAGATCATTAATTTATATTTAATGAATTTGATAATTTCTAATTGCAAATATAGTAAAGAAGTTAAAAGTATCTAATTAAGGATTAATCTAATGATCAACTATAGAAACTCAATTAAATCTGTATTAATATTTTGCAATTAATTGATATACTAATTGTTTAATTCATTTAGTCATTTTAATCAATTGATATCAGTTAGATTTAATTGAAATATGTTCAATGATTTGTTATATTTATAATGTTTCATCTTTCTAAATTATGAGACTGATAGATATGACTCTTGATATTAATTATGTCTAATCTAATATAGAATAATTGCTAATTATAATACTTATAACTTATAATGTCTTAATTATTTAATGAATAAAGAAGTATTAAATAATAATTTCTATTATATTTAAAATTGAAATAGTATATTTCAATATAATTATAAGTTATTTCTTAATTTAATATACTTAGAATTACTGGCAAATTATTTCTACTAATGTCAACATGTTAAATTTTACAAATAGTTCAATTTTTTGAAACTTTATCAACTTATTTACGATTTAAGAACTTTTGAAATCCGATTGTAAGCTTTAATATACTACTTAAGAATACTTAAAATAATGCTTAATTAAATGTGATTGATGTTATAACTTAAATAATTACTTTATTGAAGTATTAATTTAAAATTGTGCTTGTTAAATGTTTAGCTAATATTTCACTTGCAATTTTTAAAACTCAAACCATCAATTGTATAAACATTACATATAATGCAATAATGTTTACCATAATAACTTATATTTAATACTTTGAAAATGCTCTGAAAGTTACAAGACAAGCTTATTAATGAACTAGTTTACTTTATTTATTGATTAATATTCAAAACTCAAAGTTTAAATTTAGAACTTTTGGTAAAGTTATTACGTTATTAAGGCAATTTACAAATTCTGATCAAACTCATTAATTCATTAATTAAGATCATCATGAATATTTATATGAATTAGCTACAATCTCCTTCTTAAATAACAAGATGCTACATACAATATTTGTCTTAATGTGTATTAGAATGAACTTGCTTGAAATCTATTCATTATATTTATACATAAATTACTAATGTTGTTGGCATAATTAAGCGATTAAGTTTACTAATGAGACAAATTCTTAAATTTATCTTTTCAAATTCATTATTTATTAATTTAATTACTAGACTTTATTGTCTAATTGGTCTTGTGAACACATTGGCGTGCCAAGTGGGGATTGCTATTTGGTTCCGTCAAGGAAGTAGTAACGGTTTAAATGCCCCAACGTTTGAGGGCATTGGTTGAGCTAGGCTCTTCTAGAGCATAAGTCGCGGAGTTCTAAATCACGAACGTTTAGTAGGTTGTTCGATCGGTAAGGTTAGTTATAGGCGTTCCATAACTAATTTACACAAGGAAGAGTTGGTGTCAGGCGTCCTTGGTAGCTATAACTAGCTTATCGGAAAGAGGAGTTCACCTAATTTCGAGGACGGGTCAAAACGAAAACCGTGCTTAAGGTGAGCTAAGTTTTATTGATTTTCCTTAAAATTATTTTGTTATTTATTTTATTTCATCTTTTATTTTCATTTCATCTTTTACTTTTTACTTTTTATGTTTTCTTGTATTTATTTTAGGTTTCATATTTTATTTCCCCTAGCGTCACAGACACGACAACTACCCGAGACACTAAGACGGTCAAAACAAACAATTTTCAGTAATTCAGGTCTCGTAGGATTGACCCTACTCCTATATTGCTTTAATTTGCAAACTAGGTGTAGGTTTATATTAGTAGAATCGATGACCATCGGTTTCGAGCCGTTTAGGGATCGAACCCGGCCAAAATGGATGCTGTTGATTCCACCAATATAAACCTACACCTAGTTTGCAAATTAAAGCGATATAGGGAGTAAGTCGATCCTGATGGAATTACTGAAAATTGTTTGTTCTTGACCAGATTAGTCTGAAGCGTATGTCGTGCGGCACGTTTGAGAGAATTATGACCTAAAGTTACCCTAGTCGGAAGCGGTTTTGGGACCGCTAAACCGAGTCACCAAATTATTTGAATATGATATTTATTGTTTAAAATATGTGAAAATAAATGTGTGGAAGTTTTAAGCTTGATTTAGTAAATTGTGTAACACCTAACTTCGTGACCGCGCGATGTATGGACACGAGGGTTAACAGACAAATCCTCTTAAAGTACCGACCAATTTGGCATTTCTGGACAGGCTGGAAAACTGCGTCACCGTCGTCTTAAAACTCATATCTCGAGTTACAAAACTCGGAAACTGGTTTCGTAAATTTTCCTGAATTTAGACTCATATACCCATCCATGGATTTATTTTTAGAATTTTGGTTGGGCCAATTGGTACAGTTTATTAGTTAAAGTCACCCATGTTACAGGGATCGACTGCTCTGACCTCCGCGCGTTACAACTTGAATATATTTCTGTACAGGGCTTTAATACTGGTTTCGTTTGTTTCTAATGAAACTAGACTCAAAATGGAATCTGTACATATAAGGCATGACTCCTAATTCTTTCTGGATAATTTATGGTAAATTTTCAAAGTCGCGACAGGGACCCAGAAATCGTTCTGGCCCTGTCTCACGAGAACTTTAATATCTCCCAGTATACTGCTCATATGGTTGTTTCGTTTCGTCCATATAAAAATAGATTCATCAAGGATCAGTTCCATAATTTACTCACTATTTAATTCTACTTCTACTATTTTAGTGATTTTTCAATCTCATCTCACTGCTGCTGTCCGCAACAGTTACTGCAGTAGACTATGCCAATTTCATGAATTTTTCCTTGGCCTTAATCATCCATCATACATGACACAAATTATGGCCACCTTAACAAAATTTGAGTTTCTAAGACTCGTGGCTATAGGTTCTAGCATCCCACTCGCGACCACATAGGCCATTTTCACATGGCTTAAAGTTTACAACCCACAACGACAAAATATAATAGCCTATACACAATGTTCTTCAACAACAAAAAACAATACCACAAGATTTCAGCCGGTGTGATGACTTCAACGACGGTTCGAACCATAACAATCGAGTCCAAGAGACCTAAAATGGGTGACAAGAAAACACCGAGTGAGTTTACAACTCAGTAAGTCATAAGCATTCGTCAATCCACGATAAAGTTACTACTACATGTACAACAAATGAGGCTAGGTACTCGTCCATATCGAATCTATACCATAATACCTCGGACCTTTCGGTCCAATCTGACCAATTCATACATCCACATTTCATATTCTACACAACAAGATAATCAAGCATTTTTACACATTAACTCATTTTCCAGCACAACCATACATTTTCAATCATCACATAGATTTAAGGCTTACCAAATTCAACCCCAAGCATGAACGTATTACCTATTAATCACGAGCTCAAGGTACTTACCCGATCCGCTGTCCATACTCACTGATGGAACACACCCTCCATATAATTGTTCGATTGGAATATTTATATATATATAATAAAACAACGTGCTTAATACTCGATTTCGCACCTTAGTGCCATGCGATTTAAGCCCAACAAAGGCCATGCCCTTATGCAATTAGTGCCATATATTTCCAGCATGCACATTATGCCATATATTTCCACACGCACACTTAGTGCCAATCTGTCACCGTACACCGTATTGCCGACACTTAGTGCAAAGCAAACTTTCTACACATTTCACTATTTCTTTTACATTCAACAATTGTCGCCTCCATAACATACATTTTCATTTATATATATATATCATCCCATTAAAGCAAATTGCATAAATTTTACAATCATTTAAGCAATATCAAATACGTTAATGACTTACCTCGTGTTGGGTAAAATAGTTCCAAATCGGCACTCGATGACCTTCGCCTTTCCCTTGCTTGATTCTCCTTCTTTAACTCCTTGAGCTTAATCAATAAATCACTAGTTTAACCATCTTGCTAAACATTCATAATTCAACTACACATGCATATGTATGCTTGTATATTCGCAACCATTCTTACTAATCGCCCATTTGGTCGATTATACACCTAACGAATATGCACCAAAAACTTGATTCAACATTACCTACATACTCACTTTAATGGCAATATATATATATTACAATGTCAACTAACATCTTTTAATCACCTAATTTCATCTCATGAACATTTAATCAAATTTTCCCAATCTAGCATATATTTTCACATCCATTTGTAACATCATGTACAAACACATATACACATATATCAAAACACAAATTTTTACCTATCATGCAACAAGCATAAATGGACTTATGAGCATGCCATGGCGAATACATCCCCACCATCCCCTTTCAATTTTTGGTCATGGTTAAACAAAGAAAACTCCATGTCTTACTCAAGAATGCTAAAAGAAATTTCAAGAGTAGTCAATCCATCATTACATGTATCATCAACAAGCTTCACATTTAGCATGCAATGGCTTTAACACAATATCAACCTTGGCCAAATACCATTTCCATGGCATAACAAGGATTTGAACCATGGGCTAACATGAACATCAAGTTAGCAACTAAAACATGCATGAATCTCATGACACAACCTCAAACATACCTTAATCTTGACACAAGTATGACCAAATCTCCTTCTAGTTCTCTTCTAAACCAAGCATGAAGCAAAAATCCTTCCTTTTTCCCTTAGTATTTTCAGCCAAGATTTTGAGAATGGATGAACAATTTTTTCCTTTCTTTTTCCTCTACTCACGGCAACAAAGGGGGGCATCCATGCTCATTTTTTCATTTCTTTATTTTTTCTACATAATCCACTAACTAAACATGTTGGAAACATGTTCCCTTGCCCATATTCTTGTCATGGCCCACTCACCTTAGGAAGTGGGTTATTTGACATGCAAGGACAACTATTTTCCCACATGTATTAATAGGCCACCTTACAATTGCCTAGCACATTTCTAAATTTTCTCACATAAGTCCTATTTGATAAAAATTCACTTACTATTAACAACATCCAAACACGAAATTTTCACACATGCATATATACATATAATGAGCATCAATTATGATGGTTAATTATTATTATGACTCTTTGGTGGTCCGAAACCACTTTCCCACTAGGGTCGATTTAGGGATGTCCAAACTTCCCCACTTAGAAATTTTCGTCCCAAAATCTTCAAATAGGCTCGTATCGCTTTTCATAGAGTCCTCAAGTTCCCAAGTGGCTTCTTCCATTCCGTGTTTATGCCACAACACCTTCACAACGGGTTTTTCCTATTGCAACCTTTTACTTCACGCCTCAAATGCGAACCTTCCTTCCGCTAAACCGAGTCACCAAATTATTTGAATATGATATTTATTGTTAAATTTTGTAACACCCTAACTTCGTGACCGGACGGCGATTAGCCGGACACGAGGGGTTAACAGACAAATCCTCTTAAAGTACCGACCAATTTGGCATTTCTGGACAGGCTGGAAAACTGCGTCACCGTCGCCTTAAAAATCATATCTCGAGTTCCAAAACTCGGAAACTGGTTTCATAAATTTTCCCTGAATTTAGACTCATATACCCATCCATGGATTTATTTTTAGAATTTTTGGTTGGGCCAATTGGTACAGTTTATTAGTTAAAGTCACCCATGTTACAGGGATCGACTGCTCTGACCTCCGCGCGTTACAACGAATATCTTTCTGTACAGGGCTTTAATACTGGTGCTGTTTGTTTCTAATGAAACTAGACTCAAAATGGAATCTGTACATATAAGGCATGACTCCTAATTCTTTCTGGATAATTTATGGTAAATTTTCAAAGTCGCGACAGGGGACCCAGAAATCGTTCTGGCCCTGTCTCACGAGAACTTTAATATCTCCCAGTATACTGCTCATATGGTCGTTTCGTTTCGTCCATATAAAATAGATTCATCAAGGATCAGTTCCATAATTTACTCACTATTTAATTCTACTTCTACTATTTTAGTGATTTTCAATCTCATCTCACTGCTGCTGTCCGCAACAGTTACTGCAGTGAGACTATGCCAATTTCATGAATTTTTCCTTGGCCTTAATCATCCATCATACATGACACAAATTATGGCCACCTTAACAAAATTTGAGTTTCTAAGACTCGTGGCTATAGGTTCTAGCATCCCACTCGGCGACCACATAGGCCATTTCACATGGCTTAAAGTTTACAACCCACAATTCGACAAAATATAATAGCCTATACATGCCAAATGTTCTTCAAACAAAAAAACAATACCACAAGATTTCAGCGGTGTGATGACTTCAGCAGACGGTTCGAAACGCATAACAATACGAGTCCAAGAGACCTAAAATGGGTGACAAGAAAACACCGAGTGAGTTTACAACTCAGTAAGTCATAAGCATTCGTCAATCCCTGATAAAGTTACTACTACATGTACAACAAATGAGGCTAGGTACTCGTCCATATCGAATCTATACCATAATACCTCGGACCTTTCGGTCCAATCTCGTACCAATTCATACATCCACATTTCATATTCTACACAACAAGATAATCGAAGCATTTTTACACATTAACTCATTTTCCAGCACAACCATACAATTTCAATCATCACATAGATTTAAGGCTTACCAAATTCAACCCCAAGCATGAGCGTATTACCTATTCGTCATGAGCTCAAGGTACTTACCGATCCGCTGTCCATACTCACTCGATGGAGACACACCCTCCATATAATTGTTAGATTGGAGATATTATATATATATATATAAATGCACACCACGATGCTTAATACTCGATTCGCACACTTAGTGCCATGCGATTTAAGCCCTTTTACCACAGTGCCATGCCCTTGAGCTTTCGCACACTTAGTGCCATATATTTCCAGCATGCACACTTAGTGCCATATATTTCCAGCACACTTAGTGCCAATCTAGTCACCGTACACATATTGCCCGCACACTTAGTGCAAGCAAACTTTCTACACATTTCACTATTTCTTTTACATTCAACAATTGTCATCCTCCATACACATACATTTTCATTTATATATATATATCATCCCATTAAGCATAATTGCATAAATTTTACAATCATTTAAGCAATATCAAATCGTGTAATGACTTACCTCGTGTTGGGTAAAATAGTTCCAATCGGCTACTCGATGACCTTCGTCTTTCCTTGCTTGATTCTCCTTCTTTAACTCCTTGAGCTTGATCAATAAATCACTAGTTTAACCATCTTGCTAAACATTCATAATTCAACTACACATGCATATGTATGCTTGTATATTCGGCAACCATTCTTACTAATACGCCCATTTGGTGGATTATACACCTAACGAATATGCACCAAAACTTGATTCAACATTACCTACATACTCACTTTAATGGCGAATATATATATATGTACAATGTCAACTAACATCTTTTAATCACCTAATTTCATCTCATGCACATTTAATCAAATTTTCCCAATCTAGCATATATTTTCACATCCATTTGTAACATCATGTACAAACACATATACATATATCAAAACACAAATTTTTACCTATCATGCAACAAGCATAAATCGCACTTATGAGCATGCCATGGCGAATACATCCACACCATCCCCCTTTCAATTTTGGTCATGGTTAAACAAAGAAAACTCCATGTCTTACTCAAGAATGCTAAAAGAAATTTCAAGAGTAGTCAATCCATCATTACATGTATCATCAACAAGCTTCACATTTAGCATGCAATGGCTTTAACACAATATCAACCTTGGCCAAATACCATTTCCATGGCATAACAAGGATTTGAACCATGGGCTAACATGAACATCAAGTTAGCAACTAAAACATGCATGAATCTCATGACACAACCTCAAACATACCTTAATCTTGACACAAGTATGACCAAATCTCCTTCTAGTTCTCTTCTAAACCAAGCATGAAGCAAAAATCCTTCCTTTTTCCTTAGTATTTTCAGCCAAGATTTTGAGAATGGATGAACAATTTTTTCCTTTCTTTTTCCTCTACTCACGGCAACAAAGGGGGCATCCATGCTCATTTTTTTCATTTCTTTATTTTTTTCTACATAATCCACTAACTAAACATGTTGGAAACATGTTCCCTTATATATTCTTGTCATGGCGGCCACTCACCTTAGGAAGTGGGTTATTTGACATGCAAGGACAACTATTTTCCCACATGTATTAATAGGCCACCTTACAATTGCCTAGCACATTTCTAAATTTTCTCACATAAGTCCTATTTGATAAAAATTCACTTACTATTAACAAAATCCAAACACGAAATTTTCACACATGCATATATACATATAATGAGCATCAATTATGATGGTTAATTATTATTATGACTCGGTTTGGTGGTCCGAAACCACTTTCAGGCTAGGATCGGTTAGGGATGTCACAACTCTCCTCACTTAGAAATTTTAGTCCCAGAAAATCTTACAGTAAATAGGCTCGGTATCGCTCTTTCATAGAGTCCTCAAGTTCCCAAGTGGCTTCTTCCATACCGTGTTTATGCCACAACACCTTCACTCTTGGGATTTTCCTATTGCGCAACTCTTTTTACTTCACGCCTCATAATGCGAACGGTTCCTCTTCATAGCTCAAATTAAATTTGAATCTCAATCTCGGATGGAGCAATTACGTGCGATGGATCAGACCTATATCGTCGAAGCATCGAGACATGAAAAGCGTTGTGAATCCTTTCGAGCTCGGGGGCAAAATTAATCGATATCTGTTGGCCCAACTTCGTTCGGATACTTCATATGGCCGATAAACCTCGGACTCAATTTGCCCTTACGACCAAATCTAAGCACCTTCTTCCAAGGTGAAACTTTGAGAAAGACCTTGTCTCCAACGATATTCAATATCTTTTCTTTTCAAATCCATCGACTTTTGGCGATCGAAGCGACTTTCAAACTTTCACGAATTACTCGAACTTTTTGCTCGGCATCCTTAACCAAATCAACCAGAAGAATTTACCTTCACTAAGTTCGGTCCGAATAATGGAATGCGGCATTTACGGCCGTATAAAGCCTCGTGGCGCCATCTTAATACTTGATTGAAAGCTATTGTTGTGGCGAATTCAATCAAAGGTAAATCCGTTCCATGAACCACTAAACTCAAGGATGCAACATCTCAACGTATCCTCGAGTATTTGAATTATCCGTTCGGATTGACCATCGGTTTGGGGATGAAAGCGGTGCTAAAATGCAACTTGGTACCCAAAGCATCTTGCAATTTCTTCCAAAATCGCGGCGTAAATCTTGGGTCTCTATCAAACCACGATAGAAATAGGCACCCGTGTAATCTCACAATCGAGAAGCGTACAATTCCGCTAATTTGTCCATTGAAAAATCCATGCGTCGGGGATAAAGTGAGCCGACTTAGTTAGTCTATCGACAACGACCCAAATCGCATCCTTCTTACTCTTGACAATGGCGGTCAGGATACAAAGTCCATTGTGACTCGATCCCATTTCCATTCGGGTATCATGATCGGTGAAGTAATCCGATGGCACTTGATGTTCGCTTTCACTTGTTGACAAATCGGACACCTTGAAACAAATTCAAAAATGTCTCGTTTCATCTGGGCCACCAAAATTGGCATTTCGGTCATTGTACATTTTAGTACTACCGGGTGGATTGACATTCGACTACAATGGGCTTCATTTAGAATTATCGAAATAAGTTCGAATTCTTTGGAACACAGACGACTTCGAACCTCAAACAATCGTCATCATCAATTTGAAACTCGATTCCTTGTTGAGAACACACTCGGCCCGTTTGCAAGCAACTCCTCATCGACTTTACGAGCTTCCAATTTGATGAGCCAACAATGGTTTGGCCTTTAATTGGCTACTAACACATTAATCGGGTAGAATAGACAAGTGTACATTCATATTTCGTAAAGCAAGCGGTGATTTCGGACTTAAGGCATCCGCAACCACATTGGCCTTTCGGGTGATAATCAATAACGAGTTCATAATCTTTTAACAACTCGAGCCATCGTCTTTGTCATGATTTAAGTCTCTTTGAGTCATCAAATATTTGAGACTTTTGTGATCGAATACACTTGGCACTTCTCACCAAATAAGTAATGTAGCCATATCTTTAAAGCGAATCTGATGGCGACCAATTCGAGGTCATGGGTTGGATAATTTTTCTCATGTGGCTTTAATTGTCTCGGCGCATAGGCCACAACTCGACCTTCTTGCATCAATCATAACCTTAACTTAAGTAGGGAGGCATCACTATAGATGACAAACTCTTTGCAGTTAATTTGTACTAGAGGCTGGAGCTTTTAGTCAAATGGGTTTTCAATTGGTGAAACTTTTACGACACTTTTCCGTCCATTCAAATTTGACATCTTTTGAAGCGGTTTTGTCATGGGTGTGGCTATCATCGAGAATCCTTTCACAAACCGTCGGTAGTAAGCAAGCCCCAAAAAGCTCTAACCGGTAACATTCCTTGGAGGTTTCCAATCGACTATGGCCAAAATTTTGTTCGGTCCACCCGACACCCGTCACGGACACCACGTGCCCCAAAAAGCTAACCTCTTTCAACCAAAATTCACATTCTTGAACTTTGCGTATAGCGCTTATCTCGTAAGATTTGCAACACTAGCCTCGGTGTTGAGCATGTTCGGTTTCATCTTCGAATAGACCAAAATGTCATCGATAAATACAACTCTGAACCGATCCAAGTATGGCACGAAAATTCTATTCATTAAATCCATAAACACCATGAGGGCATTAGTGAGCCCAAGCGGCATCACCAAGAATTACGTAGTGACCGTACCTCGTTCTAAAAGCGGTTTTGGGTATGTCCGATTCTCGGACCCTCAATGATAGTACCCGACCTCAAATCTATCTTTGAAAACAAGAGGCTCCTTTAATTGATCAAACAAATCGTCAATTAGTGGCAATGGATATTTATTCTTTATCGTCACTTTATTGAGTTGGCGATAGTCGATGCACAACCTCATGGTTCCGTCCTTCTTCTTCACAAACAATACTGAGTCGCCCCATGGAAAAAACTTCGGTCGGCGAAACCTCTATCCGTCAATTCTTGCAATTGAACCTTCAATTCCTTTAATTAATTAATGCCATACGATGCGGGGCTATTGAAATCGGCGTAGTACGGTACAACCGATGCGAATTCCACTTCTCGAACCGGTGGCAATCCGGTAACTCCTCGGGAAAAACATCGAATACTCACAAACCTTTTGTGCCGATTCGAGTTTCCTTTCCGTCTCTTTACTCCCAAACACATCATAAGGTATGTTTCACACCTTTTCACATATCTTGACGGTCATAGAAGATATTATTCTTGGCACTCCTTTTAAATCGATGAGACTCGACTCGGACTACCTCATTATTTGCACTCCTCAAATTAATGGTTTTCCTTTTGCGATCCTGCTTGCATCATGTCTGATCGACCAATCCATACCAAGAATAACATCAATTCATGAAATGGTAGAAGCATCGGATCGTAGGAAAGCGAGTTCTCGAATTATTAGGGGCATCTCTTGCACACTTTATCAACAAGCACGTATTGACCCAAAGGGTTTGACACTTTCGAATTACGAACTCGGTGAGACTCAACGGTGAGAGTCTTCTTTGGATGCTAAGGTTTCACATACATATGAGTGAGTAGTAGGGGTCAATCAATGCAATCACAATAGTATCAAAGAGTAAAAGTACCGATTGATAGCGTCGGGGAGGATGCCTCCTCTCGTCTTGGCGGATGGCATATGCTCTAGCGAGAACACGGGTCTCGGATCGGACGGCCGTATTAGAGGCTCCTCTCGATTACCACCCTACCTCCGAGAGATTCTCGGGGCCTACCTCCGTGGTCGTTCCACTAGGTCTTGCACCTTGCGTCTTATTCCTCTCATCTAGCTCGTGCAATCTCTAATGAAGTGGTCCTTGAACCGCATCCATATGAGCCCTATTAATAGACTTACCCCAACATTCACCTAGGTGTCGTCTTCCACATTGGGGCATTCGGTCTCTCTTGGCGATTATTGCCCACACTAGCTCTGAAGTAGCTAAAGAGTCAAAATCAATGGTGGGGCTCTAATGGAAATTCCATGATCGTCCTCGACTTCTTGGTGTCCTCCACGAACCTCTTTACAGTAGAAGCGGAGCTTTACTAAATCGATCTTTTACGGTAATCTCTTGCTTCAAATTCAGCCTTCTTCTTCTCCCTCCCAAGTTCTTCCGCCTTGCGAGGCTCGTTCGACTAGTGTCACGAACTCCTTTATCTCCAAAATTCCCACTAGTAACTTTAACTCTTCATTCAATCCTTCTTCAAATCTTTTGCACATCGCAACCTCATCACCCACACTCCAGAGCATCTGAGCTAAGTCTTACGAACTCATGTTACGTATTGAGATCTGATCATCCGGCCTTGCTTGAGTTCCAAAAATTCCTTAACCACGATCGATGAACAGTTGACTAATGTATTTCTTTGAAATTGGATTGGAAGAAATCCCAAGTAACTCGTTCATTTGGGACTATGGAAATTAAAGTCCTCCACCAATAGTAAGTTGAGTCTACTTAACAAGGATATAGCACACTTAAGACATTACGTCGGTGTGCATGCGATTCATCTAACACTCTAATGGTGTTATCGAGCGAACTTCGGCCTTTTCGGCATCATCGGTAACTATGGCCTTGAACTCCTCATTGCGCTTCCTAATCAAGTCCACGGTGGTTTACTCAACCTCACAGGATCGATGCTTGGAGGCATTGCGGGCTCTTGGGGTGGAGTATTTAAATTCGGGAATGGTTGGACAGTAGGGTTGGTTCGGGCATATTGCGCGACCACTCATTCATCATAGTGAAGAAGGCTTTTTAGCCCCTTCATTTTGATTATTCGCGGATGGTGAGGCTCAACGGCGGTGTCCCTTGCGCGAGAGCAGCTGCTACACTTTCAACGTCATCCGCCAAGGTCTCTCTACCGGGTTCCATCGCTAATCAAAACAAAAATTTCAACCGTCGAAGTCATCACATTATTAAGCACTATCAATTTGGCATGTATAGCTAGACTCACCGCGCTATGGTAGTCCTAGAACCGACTAAACCATAGCTCGATACCAATAAAATTGTAACACCCTAACTTCGTGACCGGCGCTTGATTGACCGGGACACGAGGGATTAATGAGACAAATCCTCTTAAAGTACCGACCAATTTGGCATTTCTGGACAGGCTGGAAAACTGCGTCACCGTCGCCTTAAAAATCATATCTCGAGTTCCAAAACTCGGAAACTGGTTTCGTAAATTTTTCCTGAATTTAGACTCATATACCCATCCATGGATTTATTTTAGAATTTTGGTTGGGCCAATTGGTACAGTTTATTAGTTAAAGTCACCCATGTTACAGGGATCGACTGCTCTGACCTCCGCGTGTTACAACTTGAATATATTTCTGTACAGGGCTTTAATACTGGTGCCGTTTGTTTCTAATGAAACTAGACTCAAAATGGAATCTGTACATATAAGGAATGACTCCTAATTCTTTCTGGATAATTTATGGTAAATTTTCAAAGTCGCGACAGGGGACCCAGAAATCGTTCTGGCCCTGTCTCACGAGAACTTTAATATCTCCCAGTATACTGCTCATATGGTCGTTTCGTTTCGTCCATATAAAAATAGATTCATCAAGGATCAGTTCCATAATTTACTCACTATTTAATTCTACTTCTACTATTTTAGTGATTTTCAATCTCATCTCACTGCTGCTGTCCGCAACAGTTACTGCAGTGAACTATGCCAATTTCATGAATTTTCCTTGGCCTTAATCATCCATCATACATGACACAAATTATGGCCACCTTAACAAAATTTGAGTTTCTAAGACTCGTGGCTATAGGTTCTAGCATCCCACTCGCGACGACCATAGGCCATTTTCACATGGCTTAAAGTTTACAACCCACAATTCGACAAAATATAATAGCCTATACATGCCAAATGTTCTTCAACAACAAAAAAACAATACCACAAGATTTCAGCGGTGTGATGACTTCAACAGACGGTTCGAGCATAACAATCTGAGTCCAAGAGACCTAAAATGGGTGACAAGAAAACACCGGTGAGTTTACAACTCAGTAAGTCATAAGCATTCGTCAATCCAGCGATAAAGTTACTACTACATGTACAACAAATGAGGCTAGGTACTCGTCCATATCGAATCTATACCATAATACCTCGGACCTTTCGGTCCAATCTCGTACCAATTCATACATCCACATTTCATATTCTACACAACAAGATAATGAAGCATTTTTACACATTAACTCATTTTCCAGCACAACCATACAATTTCAATCATCACATAGATTTAAGGCTTACCAAATTCAACCCCAAGCATGAGCGTATTACCTATTAGTCATGAGCCCAAAGTACTTACCGATCCGCTGTCCATACTCACTCGATGGAGACACACCCTCCATATAATTGTTCGATTGGAGATATTTATATATATATATAAATGCGCTTTTACGGTGCTTAATACTCGATTTGCACACTTAGTGCCATGCGATTTAAGCACTTTTACGATGCCATGCCCTTGAGCTCGCGCACTTAGTGCCATATATTTCCAGCATGCACACTTAGTGCCATATATTTCCATACGTCACCACACTTAGTGCTTGAAAGCAAACTTTCTACACATTTCACTATTTCTTTTACATTCAACAATTGTCATCACTCCATACACATACATTTTCATTTATATATATATATCATCCCATTAAAGCGCAATTGCATAAATTTTACAATCATTTAAGCAATATCAAATCGTGTAATGACTTACCTCGTGTTGGGTAAAATAGTTCCAAGTCGGCTACTCGATGACCTTCGTCTTTCCCTTGCTTGATTCTCCTTCTTTAACTCCTTGAGCTTGATCAATAAATCACTAGTTTAACCATCTTGCTAAACATTCATAATTCAACTACACATGCATATGTATGCTTGTATATTCGGCAACCATTCTTACTAATCGCCCATTTGGTCGATTATACACCTAACGAATATGCACCAAAAACTTGATTCAACATTACCTACATACTCACTTTAATGGCGAATATATATATATGTACAATGTCAACTAACATCTTTTATTCACCTAATTTCATCTCATGAACATTTAATCAAATTTTCCCAATCTAGCATATATTTTCACATCCATTTGTAACATCATGTACAAACACATATACATATATCAAAACACAAATTTTTACCTATCATGCAACAAGCATAAATCGCACTTATGAGCATGCCATGGCGAATACATCCCACACCATCCCCTTTCAATTTTTGGTCATGGTTAAACAAAGAAAACTCCATGTCTTACTCAAGAATGCTAAAAGAAATTTCAAGAGTAGTCAATCCATCATTACATGTATCATCAACAAGCTTCACATTTAGCATGCAATGGCTTTAACACAATATCAACCTTGGCCAAATACCATTTCCATGGCATAACAAGGATTTGAACCATGGGCTAACATGAACATCAAGTTAGCAACTAAAACATGCATGAATCTCATGACACAACCTCAAACATACCTTAATCTTGACACAAGTATGACCAAATCTCCTTCTAGTTCTCTTCTAAACCAAGCATGAAGCAAAAATCCTTCCTTTTTCCTTAGTATTTTCAGCCAAGATTTTGAGAATGGATGAACAATTTTTTCCTTTCTTTTCCTCTACTCACGGCAACAAAGGGGGGCATCCATGCTCATTTTTTTCATTTCTTTATATTTTCTACATAATCCACTAACTAAACATGTTGGAAACATGTTCCCCTTATATTCTTGTCATGGCGGCCACTCACCTTAGGAAGTGGGTTATTTGACATGCAAGGACAACTATTTTCCCACATGTATTAATAGGCCACCTTACAATTGCCTAGCACATTTCTAAATTTTCTCACATAAGTCCTATTTGATAAAAATTCACTTACTATTAACAAAATCCAAACACGAAATTTCACACATGCATATATACATATAATGAGCATCAATTATGATGGTTAATTATTATTATGACTTCGGTTTGGTGGTCCGAAACCACTTTCAGACTAGGGTCGATTTAGGGATGTCACAATGCATTCATATTAGTTCTTGAAATTTTAGTTGATCTTGAGTGAGATATCAAGTTATTTTTTTTTGTAACCCATGATGAAATTTTGATTTTGGATTGAGTAAGGTTTTGACTATGGTAGTTTATAATGGTGAGTTTTGTTGTTTCATGTTAAAGTTAGGTGAATGATGATGGATGAGTGTTTGAACCATAAAAGAATTGGCTACCTTGTTATGAACTAGGGCGAATGTGAGTTGGTTGTGGTTGAATATTGCATGCTTGGTAGAATGGTGGATGAAAGTGCGAATGTGGTCTTTGGTTTGGCATGAGGTGATAAATAAGGGTTTAAAAGATAGCTTAAGTTAATTGATACTCACTAATGAGTTCGAATGGAAGCTTTGTTAAGTGTGAAATGAGTGGTAGAGAGAGAGAACTATGGACTATTGCCAAATGTATGTTGGATTGATAGAGTCTCCAAATTGATTTTATGTGTGTATGCATGGTGAATATAATCGGCCACATGAGTAAAGAAATGGGTTATTTGATATGTGGTAAAGTTAAGTGTTAAACGAAATGGAAATGATATCATATTGGAATATGTATACTTGACCACATGAATGAGTACATAGGTTGATGTATATGTTGGCCATAGATAAGCATATTGATGGCTTTATCTTGGCCTAGAAAATTCGGCTAAGGTGAATATTGGCTAATATGTTGAGTTGATTCATGATTTCATATGTATGTGACTTTAGTGTCTAATGTATATATATGGGCTAAGTACCTTGAGTTCCTCTTTTGATGCTCAAATGATTAAATCAATTTATTTGTTAAATTAAGCTCAAGAGCAAGGGAACTAAATCCGATAAAGGGAAGGAAAAAGTGAATTGAATAGCCATCGAAATCGTTCGACAACATCCAGAGTAAGTTTTCGAGTAATGAGACTTAGTTTATGATTTGATTAAGTCATGATGTATGGCGTAACAAATATCTGATGATATGATGATTCTATTTGAATTACATGTTGAGTTAATTAGTCTATCGTATGACGGGTAGCCGTATGTGCATAGAGATCGTGTTATAAAGCAAACTAAACCATCTTTGTTTGTATGTGGCTAGTGAGCTGAAATGGGAATGTAATCGTGACTTGTGTTGAACTCTAATTATGAAAATGAAATATAGATGTGTCATGATTGTTGATATGTGCATGAATATTCGGATGATAACCGAGGCTAAGTCCGAAGGCAATTGTGCGAGTTACTATATCCGGGCTAAGTCCGAAGGCAATTGTGTGAGTTACTAAATTGGGCTAAGTCCGAAGGCATTTGTCGAAGTCACTATATCCGGGCTATGTCCAGAAGGCATTCGACGAGTAACTATATCGGATAAATCCGAAGGTACTTGGCTTGGGAATGAGCGATCTTGCTGTAATAAATTTCCATTAATCATTTCGTAAAATCCAATGATGAGGTATGTTTCGTATATGCATTGAATTAGTTGATTTCTTACAAATAGTATTATTCGATTGATAAATGAACCTAGGCCTTTGGCTAAGTTGATCTTTGTGTATGAATATAAGGGTTGGTAATGTGAAGTAAGTATGATATTGAGAATTTGTGCATCGAAATTATCGTTTAGCTACATGAATGCTATACTTTGGTTGTGTCTAAATTCATGGCTCAAACTTACTAAGCATTAAATGCTTACTCCGTTTCTTTGATTCTCTTTTTATAGATTTTGGTTTGTCAGCTATCGGACTCGGGATTGTTGAAGTCGAAAGCCCACACTATCAAAGCCCTCTTTTGGTACACTTTTGGTTGAACTTTGAAATGGCATGTATAGGACTACCCTTTTGTTGTGGGTCATGGACCCTTTGGATTTATAAAATTTTGGATAGCCATGCGTAAATGGCTATATATTTTTGAGCATAATGTTATAATCATTTGGTATGGATATGGTTATTGAGAGGTGTGGATATGCTTGGCAAGGATTGGTGTAACACCCAACCGAGACCATCGCCGATTAATACCGGACACGAGGGTTAGCAAGCCAAGTTCACTTGTTTTGCCCATCCATTGGACATTTCGGTCATTTGGAAAAACTGCGTCCTTGTCGCCTTAAAAATCATATCTCGAGTTTCAAAACTCAGAAACTGGTTTTGTAAATTTTCCTGAATTTAGACTCATATATCCATCCATGGATTTATTTCTAGAATTTTTGTCGGGCCAATTGGTACAGTTTATTGGTTAAAGTCACCCATGTTACAGGGATCGACTGCTCCGACATTCATGCGGTATAACTTGAATATCTCTCTGTACAGGGCTTTAATGCTGGTGCCGTTTGTTTCTAATGAAACTAGACTCAAAAATGGAATCTGTACATATAAGGTATGTCTCCTAATTATTTCTGGATAATTTATAGTAAATTTTAAAGTTGCGACAGGGAACAGAAACCGTTCTGGCCCTGTCTCACAATAGCTTTAATATCTCTTCACATGTAACTCCTATGACCATTTCGTTTCTTCCATATGAAAATAGACTCATCAATGTTCATTTACATAGCTGATTCACTATTTAATACCATTCTTACAAATTTTGGTGATTTTTCACATTCACGTTACTGCAGCTGGCAGCATCTGTTTTTAAGGTAGGTCTTACCTATTTTGTAGTCTCCATGAACCAACTAGTCTTGCCTTACATAGGTCCACATATGATCATTTTAACCATGCCAATGGCTGATCATGTGACCAACATTCCATTTCAATTCATAGTCACATCATGACACCATATATATATATACAAACCGCAAATAGTTTAAGTTGATACTTCACTATTACGAGCCATTTTAGCATGGCCGTACACATATACATCATAACATATTTAAACCAACAAGGGGTAGTCCTATACATGCCATTTCAAGTTCAACCAAGAATTTATACCAAAATGGGGGCTTGATAGTGTGGATGACTTGACTTCAACCATCCCGAATCCGATTGCTATCGAGCGAAATCTAGAGCCCGAGAGCCAAAGCGGCGTAGTAAGCATTTTTATGCTTAGTAAGTCTCAAGGAATATAATCAACTCTAATTACAGCAATACATTCACATAGTTAAATGCATCATTTCATTAATGCACATTCACATAATCATACTTACTTCACCATCCCAACTCTTATGTTCATACACAAATAACGGCTTCATTAAGGCCGATAACTCGTTCCATCATAGGAGCGGATATTCACCGCTCTTACTCCCTGGCAAAGCACACACCGCACTTACCTTGTCATTGGGAAATTTCACAAGTGCATTAGCTGAAATTTTCCAGCAAGCTTATAATTTTCAAATCACATACCTTCGGAGTTTAACGGATGTCGCTACTCGATCAATCGCCTTGGGACATAGCCGGTTATGGTAACCGCACCAAGGCCTCACGGGACTTAACCCGGATATCACGATTTGCACAAATGCCTTGGGTCTTAGCCGGATAGAATGACTTCATACGAATGCCCGGGTCTTAGCCGGATGTAGCCACTAGCACAATTGCCTTGGTCTTAACCGGTTATAATTTCCAGCATAATTGTCTTGGGGCTTGGCAGGATATCAATCAATTTCTCATGCACACATACATCAATAATCATTGGACATACATATTTATTTTTCGTTACTAAGGCTCAAACACAATTATAATCACTAACATATAATCGCCTTGGGACTTAGCCCGAGTATCATTGAATACTCATACACATAAATCAATAATCAATACATCCATATTTCATTCCACATAATTCAAGTAAGGTCACTTCTTGAGGACTTACCTCGGATGTTGTCGAACGGCTTTTCACGGCTATTCGATCACTTTTTCCTTCCTTGTCCAATTGTGGCCCTCTTAGCTCTTGAGCTAATTCAAACAAATTCAATTTATCAAAACCTCATTGTGCTAGCTTATGGTAGAATATGACAAGGAATTTAAATGGTCATATGGCCACCCTTTAGCTTGAATACACAATGGTCATGCACATTTTATACTACATCAAGCAATTCAATACAATTTATTCGAGCATCAAGGAAAAGCTAAGGCCTTCAATAGGCTACCCAAGGCGAATATACTTGTCCATGTTGAGACCAATTATGCATTAATACCACACAAAAACAGCATGCATTTTACTAGTTAATGCTTTGCATATTGTAGCTCAAAACTTACAATATAGCATCAAGCACTCATATGTGTGCTAGGCGAATGTGCTTACAATTTCACAATTATTCTTCAACATCTTCTTCTTTAAACAAACTTATTCATCACTTCCTTCATAACCAAAACATCATGTGCAAACATATATATACATATATGAGCATGGCCAATTTCAAGGTGTCCATAGCCATCCAAAACACAAATTTTAACTAACATGCAAGAAGCATGAACCATGCTCATGAATGCATCAACAAAACATGTTTCATGACATGTTTAGCCCATCCTCCCTTGTCATGGCCGGCCACCACCTATTAAAGGGAAATTTGACATGCAAGTCCATTATTTTGCATGCATGCTTTAATTAGTCATCACACATTTCCTATCATACTTTCAAAGTTCATTACTAAGTCCTTTCTTGTGGAATTCACCCTTATAACACTAAATCAATCATCATAAAATGTCATACATGACACACACATATTATAGGCATCAAAATAAATTTTTAATTATTTTATGCCTCGGTTTTGTATCCTGAGACCACCTTCCACTAGGGTCAATTTTGGGTCGTCACAACTCTCCCCACTTAAGAAATTTTAGTCCAGAAAATCTTACCGGTAAATAGGTTTGGATATCGCTCTTTCATAGAGTTCTCGGTCTCCCAAGTAGCTTCTTCTATCCGTGCTTGCAGCCATAACACTTTTACTAGCGGAACCCGCTTGTTTCACAACTCTTTCACTTCTCGTAGGATCTTAATCGGTTCTTCCTCATAACTAATATTAGCTTGAATTTCAATTTCGATGGACTAATCACGTCGATGGATCGGATCTATAGCGTCGAAGCATCGAAGCGTGAAAGACATCGTGAACCTTTTCGAGTTCGAGGGCAAAATCAAGCGATATGCCACTTGGATCGACTCGCTTCGGATATCTCATATGGCCCAAGCGAACCTCGGGCTCAACTTGCCCTTCGTAGAATCTGAGTATCTTTTTCCAAGCGATACCTTGAGAAACACTTTATCACCCACGATACTCGATATCCTTACGCTTGAGTCGCGTCGACTTCGACGATCGGAGGCTATCTTGAGACTTCCACGGATTACTTTCACTTTACATTTCAGCATCCCTAATCAAATCCACCGAAAATCTTGCTTTCACCGAGCTCGGTCCAAAACAATGGTGTACGGCATTTCTACGGCGTACAAGGCCTCGTAAGGTGTCATCTTAATACTTGATTGAAACCGCTAAACCGAGTCACCAAATTATTTGAATATGATATTTATTGTTTAAAATATGTGAAAATAATGTGTGAAGTTTTAAGCTTGATTTAGTAAATTGTGTAACACCTAACTTCGTGACGGCGCGATTATCGGACACGAGGGTTAACAGACAAATCCTCTTAAAGCCGACCAATTTGGCATTTCTGGACAGGCTGGAAAACTGCGTCACCGTCGTTTAAAACTCATATCTCGAGTTACAAAACTTCGAAACTGGTTTCGTAAATTTTCCAATTTAGACTCATATACCCATCCATGGATTTATTTTTAGAATTTTGGTTGGGCCAATTGGTACAGTTTATTAGTTAAAGTCACCCATGTTACAGGGATCGACTGCTCTGACCTCCGCGCGTTACAACTTGAATATATTTCTGTACAGGGCTTTAATACTGGTTTCGTTTGTTTCTAATGAAACTAGACTCAAAATGGAATCTGTACATATAAGGCATGACTCCTAATTCTTTCTGGATAATTTATGGTAAATTTTCAAAGTCGCGACAGGGGACCCAGAAATCGTTCTGGCCCTGTCGAACTTTAATATCTCCCAGTATACTGCTCATATGGTTGTTTCGTTTCGTCCATATAAAATAGATTCATCAAGGATCAGTTCCATAATTTACTCACTATTTAATTCTACTTCTACTATTTTTAGTGATTTTTCAATCTCATCTCACTGCTGCTGTCCGCAACAGTTACTGCAGTAGACTATGCCAATTTCATGAATTTTTCCTGGCCTTAATCATCCATCATACATGACACAAATTATGGCCACCTTAACAAAATTTGAGTTTCTAAGACTATGGCTATAGGTTCTAGCATCCCTCGGCGACCACATAGGCCATTTTCACATGGCTTAAAGTTTACAACCCACAATCGACAAAATATAATAGCCTATACATGCCAAATGTTCTTCAACAACAAAAAACAATACCACAAGATTTCAGCCGGTGTGATGACTTCAGCAGCCGGTTCGAGCCGCATAACAATACAGTCCAAGAGACCTAAAATGGGTGACAAGAAAACACCGAGTGAGTTTACTCGAGAAGTCATAAGCATTAAATCAATCCAGATAAAGTTACTACTACATGTACAACAAATGAGGCTAGGTACTCGTCCATATCGAATCTATACCATAATACCTCGGACCTTTCGGTCCAATCTCGTACCAATTCATACATCCACATTTCATATTCTACACAACAAGATAATCGAAGCATTTTTACATTAACTCATTTTCCAGCACAACCATACATTTTCAATCATCACATAGATTTAAGGCTTACCAAATTCAACCCCAAGCATGACGTATTACCTATTAATCGAGCTCAAGGTACTTACCCGATCCGCTGTCCATACTCACTCGATGGAGACACACCCTCCATATAATTGTTCGATTGGAATATTTATATATATATATATAAATGCCTTTTACAGTGCTAATACTCGATTCGCACACTTAGTGCCATGCGATTTAAGCCCGCACTTTTACAGTGCCATGCCTTGACTCGCACATAGTGCCATATATTTCCAGCATGCACTTAGTGCCATATATTTCAACACGCACTTAGTGCCAATCTAGTCACCGTACACCGTATTGCCCGCACACTTAGTGCCGAAGCAAACTTTCTACACATTTCACTATTTCTTTTACATTCAACAATTGTCGTCACTCCATACACATACATTTTCATTTATATATATATATCATCCCATTAAGCGCAATTGCATAAATTTTACAATCATTTAAGCAATATCAAATCGTCTTAATGACTTACCTCGTGTTGGGTAAAATAGTTCCAAATCGGCTACTCGATGATTTCGTCTTTCCCTTGCTTGATTCTCCTTCTTTAACTCCTTGAGCTTAATCAATAAATCACTAGTTTAACCATCTTGCTAAACATTCATAATTCAACTACACATGCATATGTATGCTTGTATATTAAACCATTCTTACTAATCGCCCATTTGGTCGATTATACACCTAGAATATGCACCAAAACTTGATTCAACATTACCTACATACTCACTTTAATGGCGAATATATATATATGTACAATGTCAACTAACATCTTTTAATCACCTAATTTCATCTCATGAACATTTAATCAAATTTTCCCAATCTAGCATATATTTTCACATCCATTTGTAACATCATGTACAAACACATATACACATATATCAAAACACAAATTTTACCTATCATGCAACAAGCATAAATCGCACTTATAGCATGCCATGGCAATACATCCCACATCCCCCTTTCAATTTTTGGTCATGGTTAAACAAAGAAAACTCCATGTCTTACTCAAGAATGCTAAAAGAAATTTCAAGTAGTCAATCCATCATTACATGTATCATCAACAAGCTTCACATTTAGCATGCAATGGCTTTAACACAATATCAACCTTGGCCAAATACCATTTCCATGGCATAACAAGGATTTGAACCATGGGCTAACATGAACATCAAGTTAGCAACTAAAACATGCATGAATCTCATGACACAACCTCAAACATACCTTAATCTTGACACAAGTATGACCAAATCTCCTTCTAGTTCTCTTCAAACCAAGCATGAAGCAAAAATCCTTCCTTTTTCCTTAGTATTTTCAGCCAAGATTTTGAGAATGGATGAACAATTTTTTCCTTTCTTTTCCTCTACTCACGGCAACAAAGGGGGGCATCCATGCTCATTTTTTCATTTCTTTATTTTTCTACATAATCCACTAACTAAACATGTTGGAAACATGTTCCTTGCCATATTCTTGTCATGGTGGCCACTCACCTTAGGAAGTGGGTTATTTGACATGCAAGGACAACTATTTTCCACATGTATTAATAGGCCACCTTACAATTGCTAGCACATTTCTAAATTTTCTCACATAAGTCCTATTTGATAAAAATTCACTTACTATTAACAACATCCAAACACGAAATTTTCACACATGCATATATACATATAATGAGCATCAATTATGATGGTTAATTATTATTATGACTTCGGTTTGGTGGTCCGAAACCACTTTCAGACTAGGGTCGATTAGGGATGTCACAACTCTCCCCACTTAGAAATTTTCGTCCCCAGAAAATCTTACCGTAAATAGGCTCGGTATCGCTCTTTCATAGAGTCCTCAAGTTCCCAAGTGGCTTCTTCCATTCGTGTTTATGCCACAACACCTTCACTTGGGTTTTCCTATTACAACTCTTTTACTTCACGCCTCATAATGCGAACGGTTCCTCTTCATAGCTCAAATTAGGCTGAATCTCAATCTCGAGATGGAGCAATTCGTGCGATGGATCAGACCTATATCGTCGAAGCATCGAGACATGAAACGTTGTGAATCCTTCGAGCTCGAGGCAAAATTAATCGATATCGTGGCCTTTCGTTCGGATACTTCATATGGCCCGATAAACCTCGGACTCAATTTGCCCTTCGACCAAATCTAAGCACCTTCTTCCAAGGTGAAACTTTGAAAAGACCTTGTCTCAACACGATATTCAATATCTTTTCTTTTCAAATCCGCATCGACTTTTGGCGTCCGGCGACTTTCAAACTTTCACGAATTACTCGAACTTTTTGCTCGGCATCCTTAACCAAATCAACCAGAAGAATTTACCTTCACTAAGTTCGGTCCGAATAATGGGCGGCATTCGTATAAAGCCTCGTAAGCGCCATCTTAATACTTGATTGAAAGCTATTGTTGGCGGAATTCAATCAAAGGTAAATCTGTTCCATGAACCACTAAACTCAAGGATGCAACATCTCAACATATCCTCGAGTATTTGAATTATCCGTTCGGATTGACCATCGGTTTGGGGATGAAAAGCGGTGCTAAAATGCATTGGTACCCAAGCATCTTGCAATTTCTTCCAAAATCGCGACATAAATCTTGGGTCTCTATCCGACACGATAGAAATAGGACCCGTGTAATCTCACAATGAGAAAGCGTACAATTCCGCTAATTTGTCCATTGAAAAATCATGCGTGCGGGGATAAAGTGAGCCGACTTAGTTAGTCTATCGACAACGACCCAAATCGCATCCTTCTTACTCACGACAATGGCGGTCGGATACAAAGTCCATTGTGACTCGATCCCATTTCCATTGGGTATCATGATGGTGAAGTAATCCGATGGCACTTGATGTTCGCTTTCACTTGTTGACATATCGGACACCTTGAAACAAATTGAAATGTCTCGTTTCATCTTGGGCCACCAAAATTGGCGTTTGGTCATTGTACATTTTAGTACTACCGGGTGGATTGACATTCGACTACAATGGGCTTCATTTAGAATTATCGAAATAAGTTCAATTCTTTGGAACACCTGACGACTTCGAACCTCAAACAATCGTCATCATCAATTTGAAACTCGATTCCTTGTTGAGAACACACTCGGCCCGTTTTGCAAGCAACTCCTCATCGACTTTACGAGCTTCCGTTTGATGAGCCAACAATGGTTTGGCCTTTAATTGCTACTAACACATTGTCGGGTAGAATAGACAAGTGTACATTCATCGCTCAAATAAAGCAAGCGATGATTTCCGACTTAAGGCATCCATGACCATTGGCCTTTCGGGTGATCAATAACGAGTTCATAATCTTTTAACAACTCGAGCCATCGTCTTTATCGCGATTTAAGTCTCTTTGAGTCATCAAATATTTGAGACTTTTGTGATCCGAATACATTGCACTTCTCACCAAATAAGTAATGTCGCCATATCTTTAAAGCGAATCGATGGCGATAATTCGAGGTCATGGGTTGGATAATTTTTCTCATGTGGCTTTAATTGTCTCGAGCATAGGCCACTCGACCTTCTTGCATCAATCGCAACCCTAACAAGTAGGGAGGCATCACTATAGATGACAAACTCTTTGCGATTAGTGTACTAGAACTAGAGCTTTACGTCAAATGGGTTTTCAATTGGTGAAACTTTTCGACACTTTTCCGTCCATTCAAATTTGACATCTTTAAAAGCGGTTTTGTCATGGGTGTATCGCCGAGAATCCTTTCACAAACCGTCGGTAGTAGGCAAGCCCCAAAAAGCTCTAACCGGTAACATTCCTTGGGTTATTTATCAAAACCTCATTGTGCTAGCTTATGGCCGAATATGACAAGGAATTTAAATGGTCATATGGCCACCCTTTAGCTTGAATACACAATGGTCATGCACATTTTATACTACATCAAGCAATTCAATACAGTTTATTCGAGCATCAAGGAAAAGCTAAGGCCTTCAATAGGCTACCCAAGGCCGAATATACTTGTCCATGTTGAGGCCAATTATGCACTTAATACCACACAAAACAGCATGCATTTTACTAGTTAATGCTTTGCATATTGTAGCTCAAAACTTACAATATAGCATCAAGCACTCATATGTGTGCTAGGCAGAATGTGCTTACAATTTCACAATTATTCTTCAACATCTTCTTCTTTAAACAAACTTATTCATCACTTCCTTCATAACCAAAACATCATGTGCAAACATATATATACATATATGAGCATGGCGAATTTCAAGGTGTCCATAGCCATCCAAAACACAAATTTTAACTAACATGCAAGAAGCATGAACCATGCTCATGAATGCATCAACAAAACATGTTTCATGACATGTTTAGCCCATCCTCCCTTGTCATGGCGCCACCACCTATAAAAGGGGAATTTGACATGCAAGTCCATTATTTTGCATGCATGCTTTAATTAGTCATCACACATTTCCTATCATACTTTCAAAGTTCATTACTAAGTCCTTTCTTGTGGAATTCACCCTTATAACACTAAATCAATCATCATAAAATGTCATACATGAGCACACACATATTATAGGCATCAAAATAAATTTTTAATTATTTTTATGCCTCGGTTTTGTGGTCCTGAGACCACCTTCCGACTAGGGTCAATTTTGGGCTGTCACAAATGGCCATTGGAATGGTTAATCACTATCATAATTTGTGCTATATATGCTAAAGGGTTAGTTGAATCATGGAATCTATGTAATAGGTAAAGTCTACCCTAAAGGCAGATGCTGACAGCAGCAGTGGTGTGAATTTTAAAAATCACTAAAAATAGTAGAAATGGAATTAAATAGTGAATAAATTATGTAATCGAACCTTGATGAATCTACTTTCATATGGAAGAAACGAAACGGTCATATGAGTTGTAATTTAAGAGATATTTAAGTTTTCGTGGGACAGGGCCAGAGCGATTTCTGGATCCCCTGATCTGACTTTGGAAATTCATTATATATTAACCAGAGATAATTAGAAATTATGCCATATATGTACAGATTCCTTTTTGAGTATAGTTTCATTAGAAACAAACGACACAAGTATTGAAGCCCTGTACAAGGAGTTATCTAAGTCGCATTGCAGAAAGGTCAGTGTAGTCGAACCCTGTAACAGGGGAGACTTTAACTAATAAACTGTACTAATTGGCTTGACCAAAAATTCTAGAAACAAATTTGTAGATGAACATATAAGTCTAGTTTCCGGAAAAATTTACAGAACTGGTTTTCGAGTTTTGGAACTCGAGATATGATTTTTAAAGTGACAGTGACACAGTTGGCCAGCATGTCTGGAAATTTTTAAAATGGACTATGCAAATAAGTGGATTAAGCCCGTTAACCCCTCGTGTCCGACTCCGGCAACGGTCTCGGGTACGGGGTGTTACAGGAATAAAATATAAAACCTGAAATAAACACAAGAAAATGTAAAAAGTAAAAAGTAAAAGATGAAATAAAAATAAATAACGAAATAATTTAAAGGGAAATCAATAAAACTTAGCTCAGCCTTAAGCACGGGTTTTCCCGTCTTTGACCCGATCCTCGAAATTAGGTGAACTCCTCTTTTCCGATTAAATCATAAAAACACTTAATTAGCAGGATTCAGTTCATCAATAAACCAAATTAAGCACAAAAAATATGAATCCCCCCTACTTAGCTCATGCTTGCCCTTAAGCATGTTGTTCTTTCAAACATTAGAATCAATTCCACAATTTATTAAAAATCGAGCCCCTTTTCCATATCCTCAATCAATGCAAACAACATAGGCAAAAAGAAATAAATGTTCAAAATATACATTTTAATCAACAAGTGTCATAAAATTGAAATATGTCAACTAAACAATTTCGCTAAATTGAGATTGAATCCCATAGTTTGCACGGCATTATTAATTAACTATGCATCAGAAAATTAATAGACAAGATCAAACCTTTTTACACGAACTAGGATAACAACCCAAGCACCCTATCCCAGTTACTCAGTTCAAACAGTCTTTATTTATTATGTATTACTTTTTTCTCTCTTTTTTTATTTTATAGGGTTTTCAGCTAGCGGAATGTTTGTAAGTTATCGACTTGTCACTCGAACCTTTTTACGCGAGACAAGATGACAACCCAAGCACCCTGCCCCGGTTACTCAATTCGGTCATGTTTTCGAAACTTCATTCATAGCCTGAACCTTTATTAATTTATTTATGCACAAGCAAACATATTCTCCAAACAATCAATTTAGACGAAAAATCTAGCCACATATATCAACTTTAAAACACAAATATCGACTAATCTATATATTTGAACATTTAAAAAATTTGCCCCATTGTCCAAATTAACTAAGTATGAGATTAAAGGCTCAATGTCAAATAAACTATCGAATGAATTCAACTTAAGATTGAACACATGCAAAAGAGAGACATGCAGCAAAAGTCATGCATATTTACTAACCAACTCAACCCCCCTACTTACTCTATGCTTGTCCTCAAGCATGTGTTATATGCAATAAAGTTTAGTAACTCAAACAACAAGCAAAGAAAAAGGTTAAGAATTCTCCCCATGTGTTTCAACTGATGTTGTCGGCATTAGGAAATAATTGTCACCATTTAGCACTGTGTGCCCACGCTACCATCATTATCTGACTTCTGCAAAACCTGCATTACGTTCCTGAAAATAGAAAATTCACTAGATTAAATAAAAATTTATTTATTTACAACCTAAATATTAAACTAAAAAAAACTAAATAAATGAAAAGAAATTTGGGTTGCCTCCCAAAAAGCGCTTTTGTTTAACGTCGTTAGCTCGACGACCTTAAATGTTATCCTTTGGGTTTATTGAGAATTAATTTTCCCATCTTGTGCACTTGGATGTTCTTGCAGAAAGGTTTCGACCTTTTTCCACTATCCTTGAAGCATTTCTCGGATTCTCCTATCATTTGATCTTCTTCGTTAATATTTTCCTCTATTGGAATCCTTGTATGTTCTAGAAACGGTTTGATTTCCAATTTCGAGGCTTTCATCACAGCTTCACGTATTGGTTTTTGGATCATCGATAATTCCTCTTGCTTAACATCGAGATCTACATTCCTGCAAGGCACAATTTGTGACTTATCATTGAGATGTCCCATATCTTCATAAACATTAAACTTAACCATTTCATTGTCAAATTCCATGGTGAGTGTTCCACTCCAAACATCAATTCTCGTTCGTGCTGTACTCAAGAATGGTCTCCCAAGAATTATGTCAGACGAATTAGCCGAATTGTCATCCTCCATGTTGATAATATAAAAATCTACAGGGAAAACTAATTCGTTAACTTTAACAAGGACGTCTTCAAGTAGCCCTTCAGGATAGACGACTGTCCTGTCCTCCAACTGGATTATTACTCCTGTCTCTTTTAAAGGACCCGCGTTAATCAGTTTATAAATAGAATAAGGCATAACATTAATGGAAGCCCCTAAATCACACATGGCTTTCTTAATGCCTATATTGCCTATCTCACAAGGAATAGCAAACATACCTTGGTCCTTGTATTTGGGTGGAACTTTCTTTTGCAGCACTGCAGAGACATTTTCTCCTACATTTACTCTTTCGTTACCTATTAACCTCCTTTTGGTAGAACACAATTCCTTGAGGAATTTTGCATAACGAGGGATCTGTTTGATAGCGTCGAGTAAAGGGATATTTACCCCCACCTTCCTGAATATCTCGAGGATTTCTTTTTCCTCCTTCTCTTTCTTATCCCTTGCAAGCCTCCCTGGAAAAGGAGGTGGCATCACAACTGGTTTCTGAATTTCTGATTCTGGCCTTACTGTTGGATCCGAGATCTGCTTTTCCCGTTCCTTTTCTTGCCTATGTTGTTTGGCTGGAACTGTTTCTAGAACCTTTCCGCTACGAAGAGTTATTGCACTGACATTCTGCCAAGGGTTCGGCTCTGTTTGAGAAGGTAGTTTACCTTGAGACTCAAGCGATTAATCGCCATCGAGTTTACTAACTTGATTAGTTAACTCTTGTATTGATGCGTCTGTCCTCTGTTGATATTTTGCAGCATCGGCAGCAAGTCTTTCCACGATAGCTTCTAGAGATGTGCTCGGCTTGTGTTGTGGTGGTGGTTGCAGAGGTCTCGGTTGGTATGGTGGATTATATCAAGGATTAGCTCCTTAATTCAGGTTCGGATGATCCTTCCACCCGAGATTGTAGGTGTTGGAGAAAGGATTATAGTGTCTTTGCGGAGGTCCTGAAAACCTCCGATAGCATCAACATGTGCCGTTGAACTGTCGTTAAAGGTTGGGCACAAATCCGTCGGGTGTTCAGACGTAGTACAAATTCCACATAGTGGGGTCAAACTCTTCTTTTCTGTAAGCAAAGATAGAACAACATTCGTAAGCTTATCCAATTTATCTTCTAAAATTGAAACGTTTACCCCATTAACCTGTCTTATCGGTTCCGAATTTGGCCGATATTGTTGAGAATTTGCCGCCATGGTGGATATTAGCTCTCTTGCCCTTTGAGAGGTCATATTGACAAGCGCTCCTCCGCTAGCAGCGTCGATCATCTTCATTTCCATAGGGAGCAAACCCTCGTAGAAATATTGAAGAAACGATTGTTCGGTCAACCCATGTTGAGGACAACTTGCACACAGTTTTTTGTACCACTCCCAGTAGTCGTAGAGCGATTCACTCTCCAATTGGCGAATTCCCACTATGTCCCTCCTAAGCTCGGCTGCTCGTGACGCTGGGAAGAACCTGTCAAGAAATACATGAGATAAGTCATCCCACGTTGTGATAGAACCGGGAGGTAAGTAAAATAACCATTCTTTTGCTGTATCAACTAAAGAAAAAGGAAAGGCCCGAAGTTTGATCTCATCTTCTCGTACTCCTTGGGGTTTCATGCTTGAACAGACCATGTGGAATTCTCTCAAGTGAGTGTGTGGATTTTATTTCTTCAGGCCTCGAAAAGTGGGCAAAAGGTGAATCAAGCCCGACTTCAATTCAAAAGGGGTTCCTCCGGTTGGATACTTGATGCATAACGGTGTTTGCTCGTTGGGAGCAGCGGCTAGTTGACGAATGGTTCGGTTTGCCATTCTTTCTAGTTCACCGAGGTTGTTTTTTGTTTCAAAGAGTGGTTCGGTCTCAGGTTCAACCTCTTCGACTTGTTTCCCACGTCGAATTGCCTCTGCACGAATTGCTTCGCTCAACTTTTCAACGTCGGATTCTAGGATTCCTTGTCCTAGCTCAACTCCTGCTTTACTTGCACGTTTAAGAGCTTCTGTCTCTTTTTATCATGCTCGCGCTGATTTCTCGATCTCTGGGTCGTATTCGAGATCTCCTGATGAAGATCTGGTCATGAAGACGATTTAAACAATTGTAAGTGTTGCGGTCCCAACAGCGGTGCCAAAACTGATGGCTGTCGATTCCACAAATATAAACCTACACCTAGTTTGCAAATTAAAGCAATATAGGGAGTAGGGTCGATCCCATAGAGGCTGGAATTACTGAAAATTGTTTGTTTCTTGACCAGATTAGTGTCTGGGCAGTTGTCGTGCCCGCGACGTTTAGGGGGGAAATAAAATATGAAACCTAAAATAAATACAAAAAACGTAAAAAGTAAAAAGTAAAAGATGAAATGAAAATAAAAAGATGAAATAAAAATAAATAACAAAATAATTTTAAAGAAAATCAATAAAACTTAGCTCAGCCTTAAGCACGGTTTTTCTCATCTTTGACCCGTTCCTCGAAATTAGGTGAACTTCTCTTTTCCGATAAGCTAGTTATAGCTACCAAGGACGCCTCAGACACCAACTCTTCCTTGTGTAAATTAGTTATGGAACGTCCTATAACTAACCCTTACCGATCGAACAATCTACGAAACGTTCGTGATTTAGAACTCCGGCAGCTTTGCGTTCTAGAAGAGCCTAGCTCGAACCAATGCCCTCAAACGTTGGGGCATTTGAATCCGGTTACTACTTCCCTTGACGGAACCAAATAGCAATCCCCACTTGGCACGCCAATGTGTTCACGGAAGACCAATTAGACAATCGATCCTTTTGGAATTCCAACTGAATGTCTAGCCACACTAACTCAAACGACGTCTTTTTTGACATAGTATTGACTTGACTTTGTGAGTTGACGAAGTCATACTCTTAATTCGGAGAAATAATAAATATCAAAGTTGGGAGTTAAATAGCTCGGGTTCGTAACTCACGGGTATTTTGACTGGGTTAACAGTGGCTTAAAGCTGAAAGGGGTTTAGTGTGGCATGAATTTAATCATGCTTGAAGGTTATGGAAATGATAGAAATTATATGAAAAAGGTAGTGGAAATGGATAGGAAAAATTGCAAAGAGAATTAGACAAATTTTGTAAAAAGAAGACAAAATAATCTAATGCTCAATTGAATTAAGAAAAAAGAAAACAAAGTGGATAATGGAATTCCAAAATGAAGTAGGAATGTAAAGACAATTGATTAATGGATGATTTCCTAAGAACTAAAACCCCTATTTATATAGATAGGGTTTACTAAAATAGCTTAAGAAAATTAATATAAAATCTAAAATAATAATAATTAAAATAAATAAAATTAAAATAAACTTAAAATAGAATTTCCTATTTTTGGCTTTTTACAAAGTCAAATTTATGACTAGTCCTTGGCTTGCTCCATCTTTTCGCTTTGGCCCATTCCAATAATTTTCTTCTAATTTGGCCCCTTTTCAGCTTGCTTTTGATCAATTGCATCCCTGACAAGAATTAAATCATAAAAACACTTAATTAGCAGGGTTCAGTTCATCAATAAACCAAATTAAGCACAAAAAATATGCAATTTGACATGTTTATCAATTTCCTTATTCTTCTTCCTTTAAATTACTTGGTTTTATCAAGATCGAGAATGAAACTCCAAATATGTCAGTGACGTACGCCCCACATTTTCCCTACTAAAAAAGGATCAATTTATATAAAAACTAAATCCTTTTCATTATTTGGGAAATACCTACGAGAGTTATAAAAATGAAAAGTCATTTGTTGTTTCCAATTTCACTCTCTAATAGAATTTTTCATTTTCCAAGCTCTGTTACTTATTCCCCTAAAAGCTTTTATTCGTATTTTAGTAAAATTGGGCCAGAACGCTTACACCTAAAAATTTAACGTAGAACGAAGAAGGCAATAACCGAATTGGAGTCCCATGATAAAGACATAATTCGACTTAATATCAGAACGTAAAATATTGTTGATGAATTAATTTTGAATTTCAATCATTTAGTTGCCATTTTCCATTTTACAAATATGATAAGTGTGATAAAAACTTTTTAACAACAACAAGGTTATAAGAATTTACGCTTTGCATAATTATTTCTACATTGTGGCACATACATATCACTGTTAGGGGAATTTGGTATAGCTCATTCAATTTTGAGATGCACGTGAATTTTTAACCATCAACATAACATGTGCATACACAACTTCAAAAAATTAGAAAAATAGGATGGCACGCATAACAAATATGTGTGCCTGTCATGCAAGTGTACTATATCCCATATTGCTTTTTCCATATGTTTTTTCTCCATATTACCGTCTAGGTGTTTGTTTGGAGTGGACGTAATAGTTCAATCCTAGTTTCAACGCAGAAAAACACATTTAAGAATTATAAAGGGAAGTATAAATGTGTGTCTTTGAATTAATATTTAGATTTGTAGTAATAAAAATTAATGCTAATTACACTGAAATATTGAATGTTTTCTTTTATTGTAACGTATTCTAGTCTAATGCGGTTATAACACTTCCTATAAATGCCAATTTTTTCCCCTGCAAATCTCGCTCGAAATTAATTTTACGAACCAAGTTTACCTAGTAACATCAGATTCGCACAGCATGGCAAGCCTTAATGTTTATTTCGTACTAGTGGTTTTATTTTTAACTTGTGGGCGATAATGGCTACAAAGGAGAACGACCAGGTTATTAAGGAAAATAATTGTGAAACTAAAATGGGTTTGCCCCTGTGTTCTAGAAGCTTTCACAGTATTTTCAATACAGGAGTATTTCTAACAAGTGTTATGACGAACTTGTTGTGTTGGGAAAAGTTTGCCACTCAAGCATTAGTAAAGAGGACTCTTGAAAATCCTCTATTCAAAGACCTAAACCCAGCGACAATTATAGCTAAGAGCATTCAGACATGGAATAATTGCCTTGCATTGATCGATTCACCATCTCCGTCTGCTTAAGGATATAGGATTGCTAAAGCTAAAAAATGGTTACCAGACGTAAAGGGCCAAAATTGTTCTTTTGTCTTTATGTTTGATATTGTTCCGAAAGCTTCATTAAAATGTGTCATTAAATTTAAAGCCTACTTAAATTATATTTAGTTGTACGGAAATTAAATGGTGCTATAGAAGCCATTACTTAATACACAATGATTTTTTACATGCCATTATTTTTAATTTTATAGCACTGAAAGACGAGAACCATCTCAAATCGAGCACTACATATTGTTTCACATTGTTTAAATTGACACAAATATCATTATTATAAACATTAAGTTCATGTCAATAATGTGGAATTGGAATGTTCTAGCGTGGTGTGAAATTGAAACAACCACGATTCCTTGAAAGCCTTTATACAATTTAAGTTCACATTGGCTTTGATGGAAAAATGCCTTGACTTCTTGAAGTTTTGAAAAGACACATATCGTGCCACGAAATATCCTCCAAAGGACGTGCACTGTAATTTGTAATAGTTCCTTGCCTATGGACTCATTTGTTTGATTTTCCATTTTCGCTCCTTCGATACTAATCTAATAGTTATGGCCACTTTCGTTTCCGTAGAGGAGAGGCAATCTCGAAATCCACGTCAAAAATGATGTAACGATTCAAAGTCTTAACTTGATTTCCTTATTCTTCTTCCTTTAAATTATTTGTTTTTATCAAGATCGAGAATGAAACTCCAAATATGTCGGCGATGTACGCCCCACATTTTCCCTACTAAAAAAGGATCAATTTATATAAAAACTAAATCCTTTTCATTATTTGGGAAATACCTACAAGGGTTATGAAAATGAAAAGTCATTTGTTGTTTCCAATTGCACTCTCTAATAGAATTTTTCATTTTCCAAGCTCTGTTACTTATTCCCCTAAAAGCTTTTATTCATATTTCAGTAAAATTGGGCCAGAACGCTTACACCTAAAAATTTAACGCAGAACGAAGAAGGCAATAACTGAATTGGAGTCCCATGATAAAGATATAATTCGACTTAATATCAGAACGTAAAATATTGTTGATGAATTACTTTTGAATTTCAATCATTTAGTTGCCATTTTCCATTTTACAAATATGATAAGTGTGATAAAAACTTTTTAAAAACAATAAGGTTATAAGATTTTACGCTTTGCATAATTATTTCTACATTGTGGCACATACATATCCTTTGTTAGGGGAATTTGGTATAGCTCATTCAATTTTGAGATGCACGTGAATTTTAACCATCAACATAACATGTGTATACACAACCTCAAAAATTAGAAAATAGGATGGCACACATAACAAATATGTGTGCTGTCATCTAAGTGTACTATATCCCGATTGCTTTTTCCATATGTTTTTTCTCCATATTACCGCCTAGGTGTTTGTTTGGACTGGACGTAATAGTTCAATCCTAGTTTCAACGTAGAAAAACACATGTACGACATAATCATCTTTATTGAACCTTATTTAAGTGATCCGTTTAATGCCATTTAAGAATTATAAAGGGAAGTATAAATGTGTGTCTTTGAATTAATTTTCAGATTCGTAGTAATAAAAATTAATGCTAATTAAAATGAAATATTGAAGGTTATAATTAAATAGAAATATTGAATGTTTTCTTTTATTGTAACGTATTCTAGTCTAATGCGGTTATAACACTTCCTATAAATGCCAGTTTTTTCCCCTGCAAATCTCGTTCGAAATTAATTTTACGAACCAAGTTTAACTAGTAACATCAGATTCGCACAACATGGCAAGCCTTAATGTTTATTTCGTACTAGTGGTTTTATTTTTAACTTGTGGGGCAGTAATGGCGACGAAGGAGAACGACCAGATTATTAAGGAAATAATTGTGAAACTAAAATGGGTTTGCCTGTGTTCTAAAAGCTTTCACAGTATTTTCAAATGAGGAGTATTTCTAACAAGTGTTATGCGAACTTGTTGTGTTGGGAAAAGTTTGCCACTCAAGCATTAGTAAAGAGGACTCTTGAAAATCCTCTATTCAAAGACCTAAACCTGCGACAATTATAGCTAAGAGCATTCAGACATGGAATAATTGCCTTGCATTGATCGATTCTGTAGCACCCCAAACCCACATAAAAGTTATGGTCGATCCGCATGCCACATCAAAATGTTAAAAAAAATTTCCATTCTAAGTCCGAAAATCGTACTTGATGTTCAAAAGATTAATTCATTAAGGGTTAAAGTGAATGGAAGCATGCACCGTGTAGGAAGCTGGAAAAGAGGTGGTGAGTCCATCGGATTTGCTTATACCAAGCTCCTTCGGATCCAATCCTAGACATGTATACCGCCAACGCCACACCTTAACGTCATGGATATTTCTAGGAAACCGATTTGATTAAGTCATTTTTAGGAAAAGTGATTAATTTTGGAAAATACTTTCATTGCGGAAGCTTTGCTTGTTGTCGTGTTATTTTGAAATCAATTGTTGTTTTTGAAAACGCGCCTAAAGCTATCCAATTTCAACAGTTAAAATAAGTAATACCTATCTTAGTAATACATATTAAAAACCATCAAAAATAAATAAGCGACCTTATTACATTTAAAAGCCCAAAACCTCAAACGTAATAAAAAGAATGTCTAGTTCACCAGAAGAAAATCAAACTTTCAGAACGGGTGGCCACTCCGAATTCCCTCACAGCTCCAAGCCTACTATGGTTGGGGATTTCCTGCGTGGATGAAAATAAAAGGGGTGAGTTTGGGGAAACTCAGTGTGTAAATTAACCCAACCATAGCCTATATTAGCTCAAACCACAGAAATGGAATAAGTTGGCCTTAGCCGAGCAATGTAATTCGAATAAAGCCCATAGGCCCATAATGTAGCGAGTAAGATATTACATGTTTATGCGTAAACCCAACCATATCCAATCTGTATACAACCCGTACCAACCTTACACCGTGTGGGGAGACAACTCGAACACCCAACCGCTACACACCACGTAATTTGCAGCATGGCTGCTGAGCGAATAATGTGACAGAGTCACCAGATATGAATAATCGTGGCGAGCCACGAAGCAGATATATGTGGCGAGCCACCGGATCGAATATTTGTGGCGAGCCACCGGATCGAGATATTTGTGGCATAGCCACCGAACGCTTCCTCTATAATATAACCCATGTCCCCATGCAATGGATATATAATCATGGCATACATCATACGTAATCGATCGTCATGCTTTTGGTCAAAATTAACCCTAAGGGTATATGATGATGCACCTAGGGGTATAACGGTAATTTTCCATACATAGGGGTATTATAGTAATTTAGCTACTTTTAGGGTTTTCATGCATATCCTAACTATTTACGTACTATCGAACACTTACGCAAGATACTTACCCAATTGGGCTCGTTGGCCCATGAACCCGATCTTTGGCCCATTAAGCCCAAATTATCAAAATGTCTGAAATCGCATCATTGCAGTTTATTACTTTAGATTACCAAATATACAAACCCAACTATCTTACGAGCATTCGCACACTCGCAAATTCCCAAAATATCGACTTTTCAGCATTTCGACTTTTCGGCTTTTGCCAATCTAGTCTATGAGAGGGTGTCAGTTACACACCTGTTTGCGATGATATGCTGACGAGATCCACACACGAACCGCCTACAATTGGATTACAAACACGTTAATCTAACTATTCAAATACAAACTACGTATTAACCCCTTACAATATTCGGCCAACCACACCTACAGGTCATAGTAAGCTTATAAGAAATCAATAAGCAACTCATTAACAAATTTTTGTCAATGTTTACCACATAATCATAATTTCACTGCAAGCTGTCTTCCTGAGCAACAATCACTAAATTATTTATAACTAGAGCTACGAAACTCTAAATCAAGTGCCGTTAATTTTCCCTAAAAATAGACTCATATATCTTCTATCCATAAAATTTTCAGAATTTTTGCTATGGCCAATAAATACCAGATTTTTCTTAAAGTTTCCCATGTTTCACTGTTTGACTAATCTGACCACTCTTCATTTCGAATCAAATTTCTCATTGTACAGAATTAAAAATATGTTCTCGTTTATTCCATTTGAAACTAGACTCATTAAGCTTTAATTACATAATTTATTCAGCTTCTAATTCTTCTCCCACAATTTATGGTGATTTTCCAAAGTCACGTTACTGCTGTTGTCCCAAGCAGATTTATTACCAAATCACTCTTTCACACATACCTTGCATGCTTGTTATTTAAACATGTATATCACCAATCAATCATCACATATCTATGATTTTACTTAAGTATAATCTCCATTTCATCATTTTAAAGCAGAACATGTTAGCTGATTTTTCCTTTAACATCTAAGGCACATGCATGCTCATTTGTTTGGCTCAACTTCACCTATCTTCCATTTTCATCAAAAGAACATGAAACGACAACCATTTCCTTCATTTTAATTCATGACTAAATGCTCACAACACAACTAAAATCAAAATATACTTCAAGAGTTAAGGTAGAATCAAGAAGAACTCATGAACCTCAAAATAGAAGCAAGGTACCAAGAACTTACCTTCAATTTTCCTCCTCCTAATGACCGAATACTCAAGAGCTTTCTCCTCTCCTTTCTCTTCTCTAACTTTCAGCTATGATGAACAAAGATGGACAAAACATTGTTCTTTTCACCCCTTTTTCTTTTAATAAAACTTCATATTTCATCCATTTAATTCTTTAATACAAAAGACATGAAATTCCTATCATGAAACATTTACCTAACCCATTATCATGGAACATTTACCTAACCTATTATCATGGAACATTTACCTAACCTATTATCAATTTGTATCAATTTGTACCATAAATTATGGATATCAAGTGTACATTTTGTCTACAACAACATGATGACCAGCCACTACATGTAAAATAGGAGGTTTGTCATGCAAATCCTCCTATTTTGCACTACTATTTATTTGGCCACTTCAATTTAGCCTATAGGATTTTCAAACATTTTCACATAGGTCCTATTTCATAATTTCACCCCTTTTTCTTATGGAACAAAATTAACTAAAATTGACGGGTTCTATCTTAAGCTTGGACTTTCTAGAGGCCCACTAATGAATTAAACCTATGCCAACATTCACAGATTCCGAAAATTGGGGAAATTCTGATTCACCATCTCAAATCCGCTTAAGGATATAGGATTGCTAAAGCTAAAAGCGGTTACTGGGCGTAAAGGGCCAAAATTGTTCTTTTGTCTTTATTTTTGATATTGTTCAAAGCTTCATTAAAATGAGTCATTAAATTTAAAGCCTACTTAAATTATATTTAGTTGTACGGAAATTAAATGGTTCTATAGAAGCCATTACGTAATACACAATGATTTTATACATGCCATTAATTGTAATAGTTCCTTGCCTATGGACTCATTTGTTTGATTTTCCATTTTCGCTCCTTCGATACTAATCTAATAGTTATGGCCACTTTCGTTTCCGTAGAGGAGAGGCAATCTCGAAATCCACGTCAAAAATGATGTAACGATTCAAAGTCTTAACTTGATTTCCTTATTCTTCTTCCTTTAAATTATTTGTTTTTATCAAGATCGAGAATGAAACTCCAAATATGTCGGCGACGTACGCCCCACATTTTCCCTACTAAAAAAGGATCAATTTATATAAAAACTAAATCCTTTTCATTATTTGGGAAATACCTACAAGGGTTATGAAAATGAAAAGTCATTTGTTGTTTCCAATTTCACTCTCTAATAGAATCTTTCATTTTCCAAGCTCTGTTACTTATTCCCCTAAAAGCTTTTATTCATATTTCAGTAAAATTGGGCCAGAACGCTTACACCTAAAAATTTAACGTAGAAGGAAGAAGGCAATAACCGAATTGGAGTCCCATGATAAAGACATAATTCGACTTAATATCAGAACGTAAAATATTGTTGATGAATTAATTTTGAATTTCAATCATTTAGTTGCCATTTTCAATTTTACAAATATGATAAGTGTGATAAAAACTTTTTAACAACAACAAGGTTATAAGATTTTACACTTTGCATAATTATTTCTACATTGTGGCACATACATATCACTGTTAGGGGAATTTGGTATAGCTCATTCAATTTTGAGATGCACGTGAATTTTTACCCATCAACATAACATGTGCATACACAACCTCAAAAAATTAGAAAAATAGGATGGCACGCATAACAAATATGGGTGCCTGTCATGCAAGTGTACTATATCCCGTATTGCTTTTTCCATATGTTTTTTCTCCATATTACCGCCTAGGCGTTTGTTTGGAGTGGACGTAATAGTTCAATCCTGGTTTCAACGCAGAAAAACACATGTACGACATAATCATCTTTATTGAACCTTATTTAAGTGATCCGTTTAATGCCATTTAAGAATTATAAAGGGAAGTATAAATGTGTGTCTTTGAATTAATTTTAGATTTGTAGTAATAAAATTAATGCTAATTAAACTGAAATATTGAATGTTATAACTAAATAGAAATATTGAATGTTTTCTTTTATTGTAACGTATTCTAGTCTAATGCGGTTATAACACTTCCTATAAATGCCAGGTTTTTCCCCTGCAAATCTCGTTCGAAATTAATTTTACTGAACCAAGTTTAACTTGTAACATCGATTCGCACAAACATGGCAAGCCTTAATGTTTATTTCGTACTAGTGGTTTTATTTTTAACTTGTGGGGCAGTAATGGCTACGAAGGAGAACGACCAGATTATTAAGGAAAATAATTGTGAAACTAAAATGGGTTTGCCCTGTGTTCTAGAAGCTTTCACTAGTATTTTCAATACAGGGAGAATTTCTAACAAGTGTTGCGGCGAACTTGTTGTGTTGGGAAAAGTTTGCCACTCAGCATTAATAAAGAGGACTCTTGAAAATCCTCTATTCAAAGACCTAAACCCAGCGAAAATTATAGCTAAGAGCATTCAGACATGGAATAATTGCCTTGCATTGATCGATTCACCATCTCCGTCTGCTTAAGGATATAGGATTGCTAAAGCTAAAAAACGGTTACCAGACGTAAAGGGCCAAAATTGTTCTTTTGTCTTTATTTTTAATATTGTTCCGAAAGCTTCATTAAATTGTGTCATTAAATTTAAAGCCTACTGAAATTATATTTAGTTGTACGGAAATTAAATGGTTCTATAGAAGCCATTACTTAATACACAATGATTTTTTAGATGCCATTATTTTTAATTTTATAGCACCGAAAGACGAGAACCATCTCAAATCGAGCACTACATATTGTTTCACATTGTTTAAATTGACACAAATATCATTTTTATAAACATTAAGTTCATGTCAATAATGTGGAATTGGAATGTTCTAGCGTGGTGTGAAATTGAAACAACCACGATTCCTTGAAAGCCTTTATACAATTTAAGTTCACATTGGCTTTGATGGAAAAATGCCTTGACTTCTTGAAGTTTTGAAAAGACACATATCGTGCCACGAAATATCCTCCGAAGGACGTGCACTGTAATTTGTAATAGTTCCTTGCCTATGGACTCATTTCTTTCATTTTCCATTTTCGCTCCTTCGATACTATTCTAATAGTTATGGCCACTTTCGTTTCCGTAGAGGAGAGGCAATCTCGAAATCCACGTCAAAAATGATGTAAGGATTCAAAGTCTTAACTTGATTTCCTTATTCTTCTTCCTTTAAATTACTTGTTTTTATCAAGATCGAGAATGAAACTCCAAATTTGTCGGTAACGTATGCCCCACATTTTCCCTGCTAAAAAAGGATCAATTTATATAAAAAATAAATCCTTTTCATTATTTCGGAAATACCTACGAGAGTTATAAAAATGAAAAGTCATTTGTTGTTTCCAATTTCGCTCTCTAATAGAATTTTTCATTTTCCAAGCTCTGTTACTTATTCCGCTAAAAGCTTTTATTCATATTTCAGTAAAATTGGGCCAGAACGCTTACACCTAAAAATTTAACGTAGAAGGCAGAAGGCAATAACCGAATTGGAGTCCCATGATAAAGACATAATTTGACTTAATATCAAAACGTAAAATATTGTTGATGAATTAATTTTGAATTTCAATCGTTTAGTTGCCATTTTCTATTTTACAAATGTGGTAAGTGTGATAAAAACTTTTTAACAACAACAAGGTTATAAGATTTTACACTTTGCATAATTATTTCTACATTGTGGCACATACATATCACTGTTAGGGGAATCTGGTATAGCTCATTCAATTTTGAGATGCACGTGAATTTTTAACCATCAACATAACATGTGCATACACAACTTCAAAAAATTAGAAAAATAGGATGGCACCCATAACAAATATGTGTGCCTGTCATGCAAGTGTACTATATCCCATATTCCTTTTTCCATATGTTTTTTCTCCATATTACCGTCTAGGTGTTTGTTTGGAGTGGACGTAATAGTTCAATCCTAGTTTTGACGCAGAAAAACACATGTACGACATAATTATCTTTATTGAACCTTATTTAAGTGATCCGTTTAATGCCATTTAAGAATTACAAAGGGAAGTATAAATGTGTGTCTTTGAATTAATATTTAGATTTGTAGTAAAAAAAATTAATGCTAATTAAACTGAAATATTGAATGCTATAATTAAATAGAAATATTGAATGTTTTCTTTTATTGTAACGTATTCTAGTCTAATGCGGTTATAACACTTTCGATAAATGCCAGTTTTTTCCCCTGCAAATCTCGTTCGAAATTAATTTTACGAACCAAGTTTAACTAGTAACATCAGATTCGCACAGCATGGCAAGCCTTAATGTTTATTTCGTACTAGTGGTTTTATTTTTAACTTGTGGGGCAATAATGGCTACGAAGGAGAACGACCAGATTATTAAGGAAAATAATTGTGAAACTAAAATGGGTTTGCCTTGTGTTCTAGAAGCTTTCACGAGTATTCTCAATACAGGGAGTATTTCTAACAAGTGTTGCGGCGAACTTGTTGTGTTGGGAAAAGTTTGCCACTCAGCATTAGTAAAGAGGACTCTTGAAAATCCTCTATTCAAAGACCTAAACCCAGCGACAATTATAGCTAAGAGCATTCAGACATGGAATAATTGCCTTGCATTTATCGATTCACCATCTCCGTCTGCTTAAGGATATAGGATTGCTAAAGCTAAAAAACGGTTACCAGACGTAAAGGGCCAAAATTGTTCTTTTGTCTTTATTTTTAATATTGTTCCGAAAGCTTCATTAAAATGTGTCATTAAATTTAAAGCCTACTTAAATTATATTTAGTTGTACGGAAATTAAATGGTTCTATAGAAGCCATTACTTAATACACAATGATTTTTTACATGCCATTATTTTTAATTTTATAGCACCGAAAGACGAGAATCATCTCAAATCGAGCACTACATATTGTTTCACATTGTTTAAATTGACACAAATATCATTTTTATAAACATTAAGTTCATGTCAATAATGTGGAATTGGAATGTTCTAGCGTGGTGTGAAATTGAAACAACCACGATTCCTTGAAAGCCTTTATACAATTTAAGTTCACATTGGCTTTGATGGAAAAATGCCTTGACTTCTTGAAGTTTTGAAAAGACACATATCGTGCCACGAAATATCCTCCAAAGGACGTGCACTGTAATTTGTAATAGTTCCTTGCCTATGGACTCATTTGTTTCATTTTCCATTTTCGCTCCTTCGATACTATTCTAATAGTTATGGCCACTTTCGTTTCCGTAGAGGAGAGGCAATCTAAAATCCACGTCAAAAATGATGTAACGATTCAAAGTCTTAACTTGATTTCCTTATTCTTCTTCCTTTAAATTACTTTTTTTATCAAGATCGAGAATGAAACTCCAAATATGTCGGTGACGTCGCCCACATTTTCCTCGCTAAAAAGGATCAATTTATATAAAAATAAATCCTTTTCATTATTTGGGAAATACCTACGAGAGTTATAGAAATGAAAAGTCATTTGTTGTTTCCAATTTCACTCTCTAATAGAATTTTTCATTTTCCAAGCTTTGTTACTTATTCCGCTAAAAGCTTTTATTCATATTTCAGTAAAATTGGGCCAGAACGCTTACACCTAAAAATTTAACGTAGAAGGAAGAAGGCAATAACTGAATTGGAGTCCCATGATAAAGACATAATTCGACTTAATATCAAAACGTAAAATATTGTTGATGAATTAATTTTGAATTTCAATCGTTTAGTTGCCATTTTCCATTTTACAAATGTGATAAGTGTGATAAAAACTTTTTAACAACAATAAGGTTATAAGATTTTACACTTTGCATAATTATTTCTACATTGTGGCACAAACATATCACTGTTAGGGGAATCTGGTATAGCTCATTCAATTTTGAGATGCACGTGAATTTTTAACCATCAACATAACATGTGCATACACAACTTCAAAAAATTAGAAAAATAGGATGGCACCCATAACAAATATGTGTGCCTGTCATGCAAGTGTACTATATCCCATATTCCTTTTTCCATATGTTTTTTCTCCATATTACCGTCTAGGTGTTTGTTTGGAGTGGACGTAATAGTTCAATCCTAGTTTTGATGCAGAAAACACATGTACGACATAATCATCTTTATTGAACCTTATTTAAGTGATCCGTTTAATGCCATTTAAGAATTATAAAGGGAAGTATAAATGTGTGTCTTTGAATTAATATTTAGATTTGTAGTAATAAAAATTAATGCTAATTAAACTGAAATATTGAATGTTATAAATAAATAGAAATATTGAATGTTTTCTTTTCTTGTAACGTATTCTAGTCTAATGTGGTTATAACACTTCCGATAAATGCCAGGTTTTTCCCCTGCAAATCTCGTTCGAAATTAATTTTACGAACCAAGTTTAACTAGTAACATCAGATTCGCACAGCATGGCAAGCCTTAATGTTTATTTCGTACTAGTGGTTTTATTTTTAACTTGTGGGGCAGTAATGGCTACGAAGGAGAACGACCAGATTATTAAGGAAAATAATTGTGAAACTAAAATGGGTTTGCCCTGTGTTCTAGAAGCTTTCACGAGTATTTTCAATACAGGGAGTATTTCTAACAAGTGTTGCGGCGAACTTGTTGTGTTGGGAAAAGTTTGCCACTCAGCATTAGTAAAGAGGACTCTTGAAAATCCTCCATTCAAAGACCTAAACCCAGCGACAATTATAGCTAAGAGCATTCAGACATGGAATAATTGCCTTGCATTTATCGATTCACCATCTCAAATGCGCTTAAGGATATAGGATTGCTAAAGCTAAAAAGCGGTTACTGGGCGTAAAGGGCCAAAATTGTTCTTTTGTCTTTATTTTTGATATTGTTCCGAAAGCTTCATTAAAATGTGTCATTAAATTTAAAGCCTACTTAAATTATATTTAGTTGTACGGAAATTAAATGGTTCTATATAAGCCATTACGTAATACACAATGATTTTATACATGCCATTATTTTTAATTTTATAGCACCGAAAGACGAGAACCATCTCAAATCGAGCACTACATATTGTTTCACATTGTTTAAATTGACACAAATATCATTATTATAAACATTAAGTTCATGTCAATAATGTGGAATTGGAATGTTCTAGCGTGGTGTGAAATTGAAACAACCACGATTCCTTGAAAGCTTTTATACAATTTAAGTTCACATTGGCTTTGATGGAAAAATGCCTTGACTTCTTGAAGTTTTGAAAAGACACATATCGTGCCATGAAATATCCTCCAAAGGACGTGCACTGTAATTTGTAATAGTTCCTTGCCTATGGACTCATTTGTTTCATTTTCCATTTTCGCTCTTCGATACTATTCTAATAGTTATGGCCACTTTCGTTTCCGTAGAGGAGAGGCAATCTCGAAATCCACGTCAAAAATGATGTAACGATTCAAAGTCTTAACTTGATTTCCTTATTCTTCTTCCTTTAAATTACTTTTTTTTATCAAGATCGAGAATGAAACTCCAAATATGTCGGTGACGTACGCCCCACATTTTCCCTGCTAAAAAAGGATCAATTTATATAAAAAATAAATCCTTTTCATTATTTGGGAAATACCTACGAGAGTTATAAAAATGAAAAGTCATTTGTTGTTTCCAATTTCACTCTCTAATAGAATTTTTCATTTTCCAAGCTCTGTTACTTATTCCCCTAAAAGCTTTTATTCATATTTCAGTAAAATTGGGCCAGAACGCTTACACCTAAAAATTTAACGTAGAAGGAAGAAGGCAATAACCGAATTGGAGTCCCATGATAAAGACAAAATTCGACTTAATATCAAAACGTAAAATATTGTTGATGAATTAATTTTGAATTTCAATCGTTTAGTTGCCATTTTCCATTTTACAAATGTGATAAGTGTGATAAAAACTTTTTAACAACAACAAGGTTATAAGATTTTACACTTTGCATAATTATTTCTACATTGTGGCACATACATATCACTGTTAGGGGAATCTGGTATAGCTCATTCAATTTTGAGATGCACGTGAATTTTTAACCATCAACATAACATGTGCATACACAACTTCAAAAAATTAGAAAAATAGGATGGCACCCATAACAAATATGTGTGCCTGTCATGCAAGTGTACTATATCCCATATTCCTTTTTCCATATGTTTTTTCTCCATATTACCGTCTAGGAGTTTGTTTGGAGTGGACGTAATAGTTCAATCCTAGTTTTGATGCAGAAAAACACATGTACGACATAATCATCTTTATTGAACCTTATTTAAGTGATCCGTTTAATGCAATTTAAGAATTATAAAGGGAAGTATAAATGTGTGTCTTTGAATTAATATTTAGATTTGTAGTAATAAAAATTAATGCTAATTAAACTGAAATATTGAATGTCATAAATAAATAGAAATATTGAATGTTTTCTTTTATTGTAACGTATTCTAGTCTAATGCGGTTATACTAGTTCCAATAAATGCCAGGTTTTTCCCCTGCAAATCTCGTTCGAAATTAATTTTACGAACCAAGTTTAACTAGTAACATCGATTCGCATGACATGGCGAGGCCTTAATGTTTGTTTCGTACTAGTGGTTTTATTTTTAACTTGTGGGGCGATAATGGCTACGAAGGAGAACGACCAGATTATTAAGGAAAATAATTGTGAAACTAAAATGGGTTTGCCACTGTGTTCTAGAAGCTTTCACGAGTATTTTCAATACAGGAGTATTTCTAACAAGTGTTGCGGCGAACTTGTTGTGTTGGGAAAAGTTTGCCACTCAGCATTAGTAAAGAGGACTCTTGAAAATCCTCTATACAAAGACCTAAACCCAGCGACAATTATAGCTAATAGCATTCAGACATGGAATAATTGCCTTGCATTGATCGATTCACCATCTCCAAATGCGCTTAAGGATATAGGATTGCTAAAGCTAAAAAACGGTTACCAGACGTAAAGGGCCAAAATTGTTCTTTTGTCTTTATTTTTGATATTGTTCCGAAAGCTTCATTAAAATGTGTCATTAAATTTAAAGCCTACTTAAATTATATTTAGTTGTACGGAAATTAAATGGTTCTATAGAAGCCATTACGTAATACACAATGATTTTATACATGCCATTATTTTTAATTTTATAGCACCGAAAGACGAGAACCATCTCAAATCGAGCACTACATATTGTTTCACATTGTTTAAATTGACACAAATATCATTATTATAAACATTAAGTTCATGTCAATAATGTGGAATTGGAATGTTCTAGCGTGGTGTGAAATTGAAACAACCACGATTCCTTGAAAGCTTTTATACAATTTAAGTTCACATTGGCTTTGATGGAAAAATGCCTTGACTTCTTGAAGTTTTGAAAAGACACATATCGTGCCATGAAATATCCTCCAAAGGACGTGCACTGTAATTTGTAATAGTTCCTTGCCTATGGACTCATTTGTTTCATTTTCCATTTTCGCTCCTTCGATACTATTCTAATAGTTATGGCCACTTTCGTTTCCGTAGAGGAGAGGCAATCTAAAATCCACGTCAAAAATGATGTAACGATTCAAAGTCTTAACTTGATTTCCTTATTCTTCTTCCTTTAAATTACTTGTTTTTATCAAGATCGAGAATGAAACTCCAAATATGTCGGTGACGTACGCCCCACATTTTCCCTGCTAAAAAAGGATCAATTTATATAAAAAATAAATCCTTTTCATTATTTGGGAAATACCTACGAGAGTTATAAAAATGAAAAGTCATTTGTTGTTTCCAATTTCACTCTCTAATAGAATTTTTCATTTTCCAAGCTCTGTTACTTATTCCCCTAAAAGCTTTTATTCATATTTCAGTAAAATTGGGCCAGAACGCTTACACCTAAAAATTTAACGTAGAAGGAAGAAGGCAATAACCGAATTGGAGTCCCATGATAAAGACATAATTCGACTTAATATCAAAACGTAAAATATTGTTGATGAATTAATTTTGAATTTCAATCGTTTAGTTGCCATTTTCCATTTTACAAATGTGATAAGTGTGATAAAAACTTTTTAACAACAACAAGGTTATAAGATTTTACACTTTGCATAATTATTTCTACATTGTGGCACATACATATCCGTTAGGGAATCGGTATAGCTCATTCAATTTTGAGATGCACGTGAATTTTAACCATCAACATAACATGTGCATACACAACTTCAAAAATTAGAAAATAGGATGGCACCCATAACAAATATGTGTGCCTGTCATGCAAGTGTACTATATCCCATATTCCTTTTTCCATATGTTTTTTCTCCATATTACCGTCTAGGTGTTTGTTTGGAGTGGACGTAATAGTTCAATCCTAGTTTTGATGCGAGAAAAACACATGTACGACATAATCATCTTTATTGAACCTTATTTAAGTGATCCGTTTAATGCAATTTAAGAATTATAAAGGAAGTATAAATGTGTGTCTTTGAATTAATATTTAGATTTGTAGTAATAAAATTAATGCTAATTAAACTGAAATATTGAATGTTATAAATAAATAGAAATATTGAATGTTTTCTTTTATTATAACGTATTCTAGTCTAATGCGGTTATAACAGCCCAATAAATGCCAGTTTTTCCTCGCAAATCTCGTTCGAAATTAATTTTACTGAACCAAGTTTAACTAGTAACATCGATTCGCATGACATGGCGAGGCCTTAATGTTTGTTTCGTACTAGTGGTTTTATTTTTAACTTGTGGGGCAGTAATGGCTACGAAGGAGAACGACCAGATTATTAAGGAAAATAATTGTGAAACTAAAATGGGTTTGCCCTGTGTTCTAGAAGCTTTCACGAGTATTTTCAATACAGGGAGTATTTCTAACAAGTGTTGCGGCGAACTTGTTGTGTTGGGAAAAGTTTGCCACTCAGCATTAGTAAAGAGGACTCTTGAAAATCCTCTATACAAAGACCTAAACCCAGCGACAATTATAGCTAATAGCATTCAGACATGGAATAATTGCCTTGCATTGATCGATTCACCATCTCCGTCTGCTTAAGGATATAGGATTGCTAAAGCTAAAAAACGGTTACCAGACGTAAAGGGCCAAAATTGTTCTTTTGTCTTTATTTTTGATATTGTTCCGAAAGCTTCATTAAAATGTGTCATTAAATTTAAAGCCTACTTAAATTATATTTAGTTGTACGGAAATTAAATGGTTCTATAGAAGCCATTACGTAATACACAATGATTTTATACATGCCATTATTTTTAATTTTATAGCACCGAAAGACGAGAACCATCTCAAATCGAGCACTACATATTGTTTCACATTGTTTAAATTGACACAAATATCATTTTTATAAACATTAAGTTCATGTCAATAATGTGGAATTGGAATGTTCTAGCGTGGTGTGAAATTGAAACAACCACGATTCCTTGAAAGCTTTTATACAATTTAAGTTCACATTGGCTTTGATGGAAAAATGCCTTGACTTCTTGAAGTTTTGAAAAGACACATATCGTGCCATGAAATATCCTCCAAAGGACGTGCACTGTAATTTGTAATAGTTCCTTGCCTATGGACTCATTTGTTTCATTTTCCATTTTCGCTCCTTCGATACTATTCTAATAGTTATGGCCACTTTCGTTTCCGTAGAGGAGAGGCAATCTCGAAATCCACGTCAAAAATGATGTAACGATTCAAAGTCTTAACTTGATTTCCTTATTCTTCTTCCTTTAAATTACTTGTTTTTATCAAGATCGAGAATGAAACTCCAAATATGTCGGTGACGTACGCCCCACATTTTCCCTGCTAAAAAAGGATCAATTTATATAAAAAATAAGTCCTTTTCATTATTTGGGAAATACCTACGAGAGTTATAAAAATGAAAAGTCATTTGTTGTTTCCAATTTCACTCTCTAATAGAATTTTTCATTTTCCAAGCTCTGTTACTTATTCCCCTAAAAGCTTTTATTCATATTTCAGTAAAATTGGGCCAGAACGCTTACACCTAAAAATTTAACGTAGAAGGAAGAAGGCAATAACCGAATTGGAGTCCCATGATAAAGACATAATTCGACTTAATATCAAAACGTAAAATATTGTTGATGAATTAATTTTGAATTTCAATCGTTTAGTTGCCATTTTCCATTTTACAAATGTGATAAGTGTGATAAAAACCTTTTAACAACAACAAGGTTATAAGATTTTACACTTTGCATAATTATTTCTACATTGTGGCACATACATATCAACGTTAGGGAATCGGTATAGCTCATTCAATTTTGAGATGCACGTGAATTTTAACCATCAACATAACATGTGCATACACAACTTCAAAAATTAGAAAATAGGATGGCACCCATAACAAATATGTGTGCCTGTCATGCAAGTGTACTATATCCCATATTCCTTTTTCCATATGTTTTTTCTCCATATTACCGTCTAGGTGTTTGTTTGGAGTGGACGTAATAGTTCAATCCTAGTTTTGATGCTGAAAAACACATGTACGACATAATCATCTTTATTGAACCTTATTTAAGTGATCCGTTTAATGCAATTTAAGAATTATAAAGGGAAGTATAAATGTGTGTCTTTGAATTAATATTTAGATTTGTAGTAATAAAAATTAATGCTAATTAAACTGAAATATTGAATGTTATAAATAAATAGAAATATTGAATGTTTTCTTTTATTGTAACGTATTCTAGTCTAATGCGGTTATAACAGTTCCAATAAATGCCAGGTTTTTCCCCTGCAAATCTCGTTCGAAATTAATTTTACGAACCAAGTTTAACTAGTAACATCGATTCGCACAAACATGGCGGGCCTTAATGTTTGTTTCGTACTAGTGGTTTTATTTTTTAACTTGTGGGGCGAAGAATGGCTCTGAAGGAAAACGACCAGATTATTAAGGAAAATAATTGTGAAACTAAAATGGGTTTGCCTGTGTTCTAGAAGCTTTCACGAGTATTTTCAATACAGGAGTATTTCTAACAAGTGTTGCGGCGAACTTGTTGTGTTGGGAAAAGTTTGCCACTCGGCATTAGTAAAGAGGACTCTTGAAAATCCTCTATACAAAGACCTAAACCCAAATGACAATTATAGCTAATAGCATTCGGACATGGAATAATTGCCTTGCATTGATCGATTCACCATCTCCGCTGCGCTTAAGGATATAGGATTGCTAAAGCTAAAAAGCGGTTACTGACGTAAAGGGCCAAAATTGTTCTTTTGTCTTTATTTTGATATTGTTCAAAGCTTCATTAAAATGTGTCATTAAATTTAAAGCCTACTTAAATTATATTTAGTTGTACGGAAATTAAATGGTTCTATAGAAGCCATTACGTAATACACAATGATTTTATACATGCCATTATTTTTAATTTTATAGCACCGAAAGGCGAGAACCATCTCAAATCGAGCACTACATATTGTTTCACATTGTTTAAATTGACACAAATATCATTATTATAAACATTAAGTTCATGTCAATAATGTGGAATTGGAATGTTCTAGCGTGGTGTGAAATTGAAACAACCACGATTCCTTGAAAGCTTTTATACAATTTAAGTTCACATTGGCTTTGATGGAAAAATGCCTTGACTTCTTGAAGTTTTGAAAAGACACATATCGTGCCATGAAATATCCTCCAAAGGACGTGCACTGTAATTTGTAATAGTTCCTTGCCTATGGACTCATTTGTTTCATTTTCCATTTTCGCTCCTTCGATACTATTCTAATAGTTATGGCCACTTTCGTTTCCGTAGAGGAGAGGCAATCTCGAAATCCACGTCAAAAATGATGTAACGATTCAAAGTCTTAACTTGATTTCCTTATTCTTCTTCCTTTAAATTACTTGTTTTTATCAAGATCGAGAATGAAACTCCAAATATGTCGGTGACGTACGCCCCACATTTTCCCTGCTAAAAAAGGATCAATTTATATAAAAAATAAATCCTTTTCATTATTTGGGAAATACCTACGAGAGTTATAAAAATGAAAAGTCATTTGTTGTTTCCAATTTCACTCTCTAATAGAATTTTTCATTTTCCAAGCTCATTACTTATTCCCTAAAAGCTTTTATTCATATTTCAAGAAAATTGGGCGTAACGCTTACACCTAAAAATTTAACGTAGAAGGAAGAAGGCAATAACCGAATTGGAGTCCCATGATAAAGACATAATTCGACTTAATATCAAAACGTAAAATATTGTTGATGAATTAATTTTGAATTTCAATCGTTTAGTTGCCATTTTCCATTTTACAAATGTGATAAGTGTGATAAAAACTTTTTAACAACAACAAGGTTATAAGATTTTACACTTTGCATAATTATTTCTACATTGTGGCACATACATATCCTTTGTTAGGGAATCTGGTATAGCTCATTCAATTTTGAGATGCACGTGAATTTTTAACCATCAACATAACATGTGCATACACAACTTCAAAAAATTAGAAAAATAGGATGGCACCCATAACAAATATGTGTGCCTGTCATGCAAGTGTACTATATCCCATATTCCTTTTTCCATATGTTTTTTCTCCATATTACCGTCTAGGTGTTTGTTTGGAGTGGATGTAATAGTTCAATCCTAGTTTTGATGCAGAAAAACACATGTACGACATAATCATCTTTATTGAACCTTATTTAAGTGATCCGTTTAATGCCATTTAAGAATTATAAAGGGAAGTATAAATGTGTGTCTTTGAATTAATATTTAGATTTGTAGTAATAAAAATTAATGCTAATTAAACTAAAATATTGAATGTTATAATTAAATAGAAATATTGAATGTTTTCTTTTATTGTAACGTATTCTAGTCTAATGCGGTTATAACAGTTCCGATAAATGCCAGGTTTTTCCCCTGCAAATCTCGCTCGAAATTAATTTTACGAACCAAGTTTAACTAGTAACATCAGATTCGCACAGCATGGCAAGCCTTAATGTTTATTTCGTACTAGTGGTTTTATTTTTAACTTGTGGGCGATAATGGCTACGAAGGAGAACGACCAGATTATTAAGGAAAATAATTGTGAAACTAAAATGGGTTTGCCCCTGTGTTCTAGAAGCTTTCACGAGTATTTTCAATACAGGAGTATTTCTAACAAGTGTTATGCGAACTTGTTGTGTTGGGAAAAGTTTGCCACTCAGCATTAGTAAAGAGGACTCTTGAAAATCCTCTATTCAAAGACCTAAACCAATGACAATTATAGCTAAGAGCATTCAGACATGGAATAATTGCCTTGCATTGATCGATTCACCATCTCCAAATGCTTAAGGATATAGGATTGCTAAAGCTAAAAAGCGGTTACCAGACGTAAAGGGCCAAAATTGTTCTTTTGTCTTTATTTTTGATATTGTTCCGAAAGCTTCATTAAAATGTGTCATTAAATTTAAAGCCTACTTAAATTATATTTAGTTGTACGGAAATTAAATGGTTCTATAGAAGCCATTACGTAATACACAATGATTTTATACATGCCATTATTTTTAATTTTATAGCACCGAAAGACGAGAACCATCTCAAATCGAGCACTACATATTGTTTCACATTGTTTAAATTGACACAAATATCATTATTATAAACATTAAGTTCATGTCAATAATGTGGAATTGGAATGTTCTAGCGTGGTGTGAAATTGAAACAACCACAATTCCTTGAAAGCTTTTATACAATTTAAGTTCACATTGGCTTTGATGGAAAAATACCTTGACTTCTTGAAGTTTTGAAAAGACACATTTCGTGCCATGAAATATCCTCCAAAGGACGTGCACTGTAATTTGTAATAGTTCCTTGCCTATGGACTCATTTGTTTCATTTTCCATTTTCGCTCCTTCGATACTATTCTAATAGTTATGGCCACTTTCGTTTCCGTAGAGGAGAGGCAATCTCGAAATCCACGTCAAAAATGATGTAACGATTCAAAGTCTTAACTTGATTTCCTTATTCTTCTTCCTTTAAATTACTTGTTTTTATCAAGATCGAGAATGAAACTCCAAAAATGTCGGTGACGTACGCCCCACATTTTCCCTGCTAAAAAAAGATCAATTTATATAAAAAATAAATCCTTTTCATTATTTGGGAAATACCTACGAGAGTTATAAAAATGAAAAGTCATTTGTTGTTTCCAACTTCACTCTCTAATATAATTTTTCATTTTCCAAGCTCTGTTACTTATTCCGCTAAAAGCTTTTATTCATATTTCAGTAAAATTGGGCCAGAACGCTTACACCTAAAAATTTAACGTAGAAAGAAGAAGGCAATAACCGAATTGGAGTCCCATGATAAAGACATAATTCGACTTAATATCAAAACGTAAAATATTGTTGATGAATTAATTTTGAATTTCAATCGTTTAGTTGCCATTTTCCATTTTACAAATGTGATAAGTGTGATAAAAACTTTTTAACAACAACAAGGTTATAAGATTTTACACTTTGCATAATTATTTCTACATTGTGGCACATACATATCACTGTTAGGGGAATCTGGTATAGCTCATTCAATTTTGAGATGCACGTGAATTTTTAACCATCAACATAACATGTGCATACACAACTTCAAAAAATTAGAAAAATAGGATGGCACCCATAACAAATATCACCTTTTTCTATGGACAACTAAAGTTTATAAAGCTTATTTAATCCTAGCTTGAAATTTATTTAGAAATTATTTATACTAATCTAAATATGGATCTTGCTAAGCCCAAATGATATTCACCTTCTCTATGGATATTGTTAGTTTTTCCTAATAAGCCTAAAATTATATTTGTTTTAATAGGAAAATTCTAAAATGTTTAAATTTAATTAATATTTTATTTTTGAAATCAAGTTTTATATAAATCAATGTTAATTCTTTTTTTTAATATTATTAAAAGTAATCTATTTTAGAAATTAAATGTTTAACTAAAATCATTTTTTAAAAATACAATAACTAATGATTTCATTTCATAATTGATTTTTAATAAATATATTTTTAATTTGAATACTAGATTTAAATAAAATTTATGTTACAACTTATTCAATAAATTTATTTTCACTTATCTAATTTTCTAATTTAATTAATTTAGTACATCAATTACAAAATTAATGTGAACATCAAAACAAATTAACTTAAACGCATAATTATTATATGCAATAAATATTTTGTAATTATATATTTCAATTTTTAATTATTTAAATTTTAACCATAACATTTAAAGATACATCAAATTTTCACTATGCAATATCAAATTCATTATTAACTTATGATCCGTTTTCTTTACAATAAGGAAATACTTTAAAAGATTAATAATAATTAACAATAATAATATTTTTTCATATTTAATGTCTTATCATTTCTTTATGGTTATTTCATTTCTTTATCCTAAATTACTTTTATTAACAATTATTAATCTTAATAAGTTATGTTTTTTGATAATTAATTTAAATTCTTAAAATGTTAGAATGTAAATAATTAGAAAATTGAAACTATTGATTAAATTATCAAAATTAATGTTTAATTAGATTATTTTAATTTTTCAACTTTGTTGGATTTTCCAAATTTAAAATATTGAAAGTTACAAATACGTCTAAGTTATTTTTCATAGGTGATATTCACTTGGAATGTTTGGAAATACATATTAATGAAAATGTTTGAATTAAAATTTTCCTTAAATTTTAAAGATTCCATACTTGTGATTAAATTTGCCAATTAATTTGAAATTATTCAAACTAAAAGATCTTAAAAAAGGATATGATAATTTTTTTATATCAACTTCATAATCCTTATTATTTCAATGTAATTCCATATAGATTGTTATGAACTTATAGTTCAAATGTTTTAATGCTTATTAATTTGCATTATTAAACCTTAAAATTTAACCTAATTAAATTATAGTTAAATTGAAATAAAATTTTCTTTAAATTTTTAATTTTAATGCAATTTAGAAATAACAAATCTAAATTTATTTAATTACTCAATTTTTATTGACAAATGCTTTTACTATTTAATTTGACTCGTGGAATCAATTCTAAGGGTTAATTAAAGTTCAAGCTTTATTCTATTATTTCCAATTTTGACAAATGCCAAATTAATAAGCGTTGACAACTAATCCGCAAAAGGATCAATTCTTAATTTTCCTTATCATTATTTCATTTATTTCTTTATAATAAGTTATGCCAATTCGTCAAGATATTCACTCAATATCCAATTTTTAATTAAATTATTTTTTAATGTCCTAAATTATTGAAGTAGTAATTTCCCTAAAAGATAATTTTTCAATTATTATTAAAAGTATATTATAATAAATGAAATCATTCATTATTTCAAATGAGCTAAGAATAAGAATTTTTAATTCTCATGTAAAGAATTATTTGCATATTATTTTACTTTCCTATTTAATAATTTAGTGAATGCAACAATTAAAGAATTAAGCTAAAAAAGGCTAAAATTCAAGTAATTAGTTTACTATTTAATAAATGTTTGCTTGATTGTACATTATATTTTTATGATTATTATCATTTACAATTAATGTATAAATATTCATATCAAATAAATTCTTTAAAATGTACTCATTAATTTCTATATCCTTATTTTAAACCTAATACATTTCAATAAGACTAAATTGTTTATGAAATAAATTTTTAAAAAAATTAATGCACCATTAATCTAATTGAATGTTCTTTTAAATTTTAAGATTCTTTGAAGTTTATGGTTTAAGTTCAATTTGTTTAGTAGCAAATTATCTGAATTTTAAAGACTAAAATTGCATAAATACGAAGTATGAAGTTTTTGTTATTTCATTATATAAATTATTTTTATTCTAATTTAGTTGAAATAATATTAAGAAATTTAATAGCAATCGTTAAAAGCAATTTTAGTTTTTTTATATCTTAATGTGATTAATGTCAGTTAATAGTTTTACAAGATCAATGAAAATGGATTCTTAATTTAACTATTACTTCTTTAACATGGAATTATCTAAAATAATCTATTTTATTGGAAATTACCTAGGATAGAAGAGTTTGAAAATAATTTTAAAGTAGCCAAAATGTTGTTCAATTATTTTTGAAATTTTCCAATTGCATTAGTTGCTTTAAAAGCTTATTAATTTACAGGATTAAAGGGCTAAAACTTAATAACTAATTTACATATATGTTCAAATTCGGAAATGATAATTAACAACTAAATGTTACAGTTAAATTAATATATTTTCAAAATTTATATGAAATTTTTTAATTTCGAATGAATTAAAAGGCATTAAATTTATATTTTAAATTAAATGTCGATAAACTTTTAATACATTATAATTAAATATTTATAAGAAATATCAATGGCACACGATATCTTAAGTTTGAATAATACTTGTTTCAATTTGAATTGCTATCTTATTTAAACATCAACTTCCAAAAGATTGAATCACTATTAATAAACTTTAAATTTTATTTTTCCTTGATTTTAAATATGATTAGTTCAAAGATATCTCATCCGAATTTTAGAAATTTTGTTACTCATTTTTCTTTGTTTTTTAAAATTTATAATAGTTGAATCTCAATTTTAGAAAATTTTATTCAACATTATAAATATTATTCAATTTATTGATTCCTAAAGGTTTCCTTAAATTTAAAATTTGTCAGAAGAATAAAATTGTTCTCTGAACAATAAGTTAATTATATAAAAAAATATTTTAATTAAAACCTAAATTTAATCGTAATATTTGAATTTAATTTTTTGATAAACATTTTATTAATGTTATGAAAATTTTAATTATAAATTTTTTCAGCATAAATTTCTTTGACAAGCATAAGTTTGAAGCCTGTAATAATCATAATTTATGCATGCAATAATATTTTAATTGGCACATAATTATTTAATGTACTATTCATTTTAGTATTACATGAAACTTAGATACTAATTTAATTTAATTAATTTTCCATTTGGCAAAATATGTTGTCTCAATGTATAATCCTTTTTAAGTTGATTTGCATTTACTTTGGATATTAAAGTGTCTTAAAAATTAAAGATTTGAGAAGAAAATTGTATCATTAAATTTATTAATTATAATAACATTAATTATTTTAAGATTATGATTGGAATTAATATTTCTTTAGTTTTACAATGAATATTCTCAAATAACATTTTGATTTATATTTAACTATAGATTATACAGGCTTAAATGTATTAATTAGTTTTTACTAACTAACAATGATGTTATAGAATATTATTAAGTATATTGTTACAAGATGAGCAGTTATCTAAATAGTATTTAATAATTGTTCATATTTCTAAAGTTTACGAAATATTTTGAAAGAGATTTCATATGTAATGGGTTTATTCTATTGTAAAGAAACAAAATACAACAGATTCAATGGATAATAATTGTGATTGAGATTAATCCTCTTAAAGATTCTAAGCTAAAAATCGTACATAAGGCCAAATTGTTTTGTCACTTTAGTTGATATTGCAGTTAAAAGTTTTAGCCTAGGCTAATTAGTTCATTTGTTTGAATTCGTTCAATGATTATAATCCAAATTAATTATAAGCCACTTAAATTAATTGAATGTATTATGATTATTACACAATCTTATAAAAATAATTATGTAAAACGATTAGCAGTTTAAATGCTACATTATTCTTTTCATTGTTAAATTGTTACAAATTCATTGATTATTAAATTTAAATATACATATGTGATGAAATGTCCAAATTGTCTAAAAGATTTTAATCTTATGAATTTCATCATCTTTCAATTTTATGAAATTCGTAGAAATTCAATCATGAAATATTGTTCATTTATTATTTAACTTCTAATTTAATTTTCTTCATGATCAATATTATTCCATTTCAAAGAATTAACATTCAAAGTTTTTCATATTTTGGGAAATTCATTATAAATAGAAAAAGCAATTGTTTTACAATCATCTCCATAAAAATTCATTTTAAGATCAAATTTCAATATTGTATAACATTTGATATCGACTTTTTTAATATTCATTTATGAATTGTAGGAGTAAAATTAAATTATCATTGATAAATTCACTTAACTAAATTATTGTTATACTTATTAAATTTATTTAAACATAGTATACTCATAAATTGGAGAATAATAATAACCATTTTAACATAAATGGTTATAAAATAAAATTTTAAATTAATTTAATTTTACATATTCTTTCTTAATGTATATTAATTTTGAAACATTACTCATAAATTTATGATAAATCTATTGATGATAACAATCAATATAGAAAATATGGATAATCAATTATTATTCCATATTTTTCTTTCAATTTACATTATAATGATTTTAATGTCGTTAATATTTACATCTATATTTGTGTGAGAATAATATCAATTTTAGCGAATAACTGCATATATACCTAGATTTTAAGTATCGTATTAACAATATATTGATAGACTTATAAATGTAATATCATCTAATTTGTATTAATATTAATGTATATTAAATTTGATAATTTTACATAATATTGAATTTTTAGTAAATCAATTATGATATTGTTAATAAATATTGTACTATGATTTCTTATTAATTTTAAGCCATTTCTATTAATGTAAAAACGTTTTTCTTTGAATTAAATTTAATTTGTAAAATGTTAATGCCAACTGATAGCTTAATGTATTTTCAATATATGGTTTTATTTTTAACTTGTGGCGAATTGTCAAGGAGATTCGACAAGTTTAATTGTTGAAAAATGTTCTGTAAAAGATTCTAATCAGGTTCTAAAGCTTGCGATTTTTGAAGTATGCAGGAAATTAGAATGATTCCATCTGCTAAGTTAATTGAAAAGGTTCGCCAGGCAATAATGATTCTTGTACTTACAGCTTAAAAGGTTGCTAAACATAAAATTATTAGAAATTATTTATATTAAATTCAAGTTAAACTGCATTAATTAATAATAAGGAAATTAATTTGCTAATTCAATTAAAAATATAAAGCTAATAACAGCAAAAAATTTGATTTTTTATTGTTAAATTATAAAAGTTCATTAAATTAAACAATTAAATTATATATGTAATTTATTGTTCTAAACATGTTATAAAACTATTAACTTATAATTTAATTATTAGTTTGAAATTGAAAACGACATTTGAATTTTTCACATTTTTAATTGAAAATATCTATATAATCCTTAAGTTTTATAATGGAATGAATCAGTGTTAAATTAACCTTCTAATTTAATATTTATTCCATCTTTGTTTTAAATGCCTTGAAATCCATTTAATGACAATTCGTCCATGAAATATCCAAATCTTAAATTTAATTCTTCTATGGAATATTCTTATTTCATTTAACTCCTTGATTTTTAAAGTTATAAAATTTTTCCAATTAGAGGCATAATCCCGCAAAAATATTAATAAATATTATTATTCTTTTCTTCCTAAATTTATTTAAAGTCAAATTATCCAAAATTTGATCTCAATTTCAATAAAAAAATTTATTAAAAATTTAATTTCATTATTGAAATATCGGAGTTCATAAAAGAAAAGATTGTGTTTAATTTCAACTACAAAATTTTATATCAATTTTAATTTTCTAAATTTATTTAATTAAAATTGGTAACTTAACTAAAATTAATTTAAAATAAGCATAAATTGGTCAATAAACATAATCACTTATAAAAGTAATTTTATATTAATTTTAATTTCAATCATATTGCCATTTCCTTTACAAATGTATTTATAAAATTTTTAACACAAAAGGTTATACAATTTAATTTGAAATATTTACATATACATATCCTTTAGATACTATATTTATTTGCGATTTATTCTATAAATTACAAACTTAAATTGTATTATGACTTAATTAATTGTATTTATGCAAAACATTATATGACTTTATATGAATATTAATTGTGTTTTGAATTAATATTACTGTTAGGGTAAAAATCAAAATGATTTTTATAATATTTAGATGTAAAATTAATCTAATTAAGAAATATTAATTGTCTTAATAAAAGTTAATAATGTTTTTGAAATTGATTATAAATTAATTTAGCTTAATATTTACTTTTATAAACGATTTCTACAATTATTAAATAATTTTAATAAATGTGAATATTTCTGAATTCATTAATGTTATCTAGAACGCATAAGGTTAATTTTAATAAGGGTTTTTTTTGAAGAAACTTAAAAATAAAATAACAAAATGGGCTAATGTTTGATTTGAATTTCTAGAGTTTAATTTGAATGTTTAAAGGATAACCCAATTATTAGAAAAGTAGACTGGAAAATGCTTCTTGTAAATTACATCTTAAATCATAGGAATTAATAAATTTGACCTGGAATAATTGTTTAGATATAATGTACTTATAAAGGTTTAAACAAATACTGAATTATTTTATTTATTCGAAAAATTTATTAAACTATTAAATTCATTGTTTAAGCTAATATTAATATAAAAGTACGAAAAAAGTAATTGAACTTCTATTTTAATTGTTAAATCAAAATTTCATTTATACATTAAGCTACATATTTAATTGAATCAGAATTTAATTATTAAAGCAATATCATTATTTAACATTAATTATTGAATTTGATGGAAAAACCTCTTTGAAAGTTTTAACACATTTTTACATTATAATTAAAACCATTGATTTTGAAAAAATCTTCATAATTTAGTCAATTGTGCATTGAAATCTTCATGTTTTTTTTTTTAATTCCTTGTTTAATTAATCCACTTCATCTGAACGATCCAATTATCCACGCAAATGATCTTAAATTAACTTTTGATTTCGAATAATCTAATTTATTCCATTTTTTTCCATTAAATAATTTTAAAATTTTCTATGGCCCAATTTCTTAAACGCAATTATATAAAAATAAATTTTTTATTCATAATCTTTTATAAAATAATTATCCAATAAATATTCATTTAACCAACATTTCTTTATAAAGTCAACTTTATTCAATTCAATAAAATTGGAACGTTCAATTTAAAACATTAAGATTAAAAGAATAAACAATTGTAGGTCAATAATATTTGTTTCAATCGTTTAAGCCATTCATTTTAATGTTAAGTTTATTTACAACAAAGGATAAATTTCATTTCAAAATTGTGCAACAATATGTAGAATGATAACATATAATCCAGTTAACATTTATATTATTCAATATTAATTATTGTGGATAAAATCATTAAATTGTTTTATCATTTCCATATTACGATTAGTGACCATAAGTGTACTGTTCAATCAATAATTATAAAAATACAATATGTCTTTAATTAATTTTAATTATTCATCATATAATAGTGTATATATGATATGTGTTTATATGTTATTCTATTATTAATAAAAAATTTGTTTGAAATATATCGTTATTTACAACCATATTTAATGAATCGTGAGAATAATGCAATTATAAATATTTAATATGCGTTAATTTTATTTAGTAATATTTTTTTTAATTAAACCTTAAGGATTTGAAGTTATAAAAAATTAATAATTAATGTTTTTTTTAAACCAGTATAATATAATTTTAACCTTTTTTTAATTTTTTTAATTTAGAAAAAGGTTTAATTCTTAAATTTTAAATTTCTAAAATTAACGAATATTGTTATTATAATTGCAAAAATGTTTTGTAAGGGTATTTATTAAGGGAAATGTTTTTGGTTTTTAAAATTGTTAAATTTTATAAAATTTTAACAATTTAATTTTTAAAGAGTTTAAAGTTTAAACAGATTTAATCTTAAAATTAAAAGGACAATTAAAGAAATAATTTAAAGTTTAATTGCAAACTTCCAAAGCATTAAAAAGATTCTTAAGAATTCCTTGTTGAAAAGTTCCTAGTTTTAAATTTAAGTTCCTTAAAAAATTTCTTAATTTTTAATAAAAATTCATTAAATTGAAAATTTAATTTTATAATCCTTCGGAAAAAGGTTTATTGCCATTTTTTAATTTAGAAAGGCCATTTTTTCCTATTGAATTCAAATTTTAAATGTGAAATAAATCATTATTTATTTTTAATTATAAAATTATTTTTAAAATCAGTAAAACCAAAATTTTGTTTTTATAAACAATTAAAAATTTTTAATTTGTACTTGGTTTAAATGAAAATTTTTAATTAAAAAAATTTCTCAAATTTTTCCTAGGGTTTTGTATTTTAAATTCCCCTTGAAATTTTAAATTTCCATTGCCTTGAAAAAAATATCCTTAAAATTTTGAAAGACAAATAAAATTATCAATTAATTTAAATTTTTTATTACTAAATTTTTTATATTTTTTCCCAAAATCAAATTATAACTCAAAAAATTTCAAATTTTATAAATCGAATTAAAATAAAAGTCTTTTTTTTAAAATTCTTCTAAAATAAATTTTTTTAAATTTAATACCCTAAATTTTTCTTTTCAAGAATTCCCTAATTCATTTAATTTTAAAATAAACCCTAAATTTGGAAGTAAAAAGAAAACCATTGTAATAAATAAACATAATGAATTTTTTATTTAAGTTTATTTTCCATTAATTTTAAAATGTTAAGTTTCCTTTTTAAAAAATTTAAAAAAAAGTAATTAATTTAATTTGCAATTTTACATTTAAATAAAAAATTTTTTAGAATTAATTTTAACTCCAAAATTGCATAAATTTTAAAAATTAAAATAATTGGAAAAATTTAAAAAAAAAGGTTTTTGTTCAATTATAATTTTTTCCTTTTTTTTCCATATTACCGTTAGGGTTTTGTTTAGTTAATTTAATCCAGTTTTGATAAAAACACAGGGCCATAACACATTGAATTAAAGGACCCTTTAATGCCCAATTTAAGGGAATATAAAATTTTTTTAAATTGTTTTTAATTAAATTTAATTTTTTTAAAAAGAATAAAAAAATTTTTTTTTTATTTTATTTTTAAAAAATTTGGTTTTTTTTAAAATTTAAATTTAATTTTCCAAGCTCATTATTCCCTAAAAGCTTTTATTCATATTTCAAGAAAATTGGGCCGAACGCTTACACCTAAAAAATTTGAGAAGGAAGAAGGCAATAACCAATTGAGTCCCATGATAAAGACATAATTCAACTTAATATCAAAACGTAAAATATTGTTGATGAATTAATTTTGAATTTCAATCGTTTAGTTGCCATTTTCCATTTTACAAATATGATAAGTGTGATAAAAACTTTTAAAACAAGAAGGTTATAAGATTTTACGCTTTGCATAATTATTTTACTTGTGGCACATACATATCACGTTAGGGAATCGGTATAGCTCATTCAATTTTGAGATGCACGTGAATTTTAACCATAGAAAATAGGATGGCAATAACAAATATGTGGCCTGCATGGTGTAATATATCCCATATTGCTTTTTCCATATGTTTTTCTCCATATTACTGTCTAGGTGTTTTTTGGAGGACGAATAGTTCATGTAACACCCAACCCGAGACCGTCCCGAGTCGAACGCAAGGTGTTAAGACTTCAACCCACTTTATTGACAATTTTCAGACAAGCTGCCAATCTGAGTACTAGTCGCTCCAAAATTCATAACTTGAGTTTTACAACTCGAAAATCAGTTCCGTAAATTTTTCCTGAAACTAGACTCATATGTCCATCTACATATTTTTTTCTAGAATTTTGGTCGAGCCAATTAGTACAGTTTATTAGTTAAAGTCTCGCCTGTTATAGGGATCGACTACACTGACCTTTGTGCGTTACGAATTGATATCTCCTGTACAGGGCTTCAATACTGATGCCGTTTGTTTCTATAGAAACTAGACTCAGAGAGGAATCTACAATATGGAATGACTCCAATTATCTCTGGTTAATTTACAATGATTTTCCAAAGTTGGGGGGATCCAGAAACCGTTCTGGCCCTATTTCACAAGAACTTTAAAATCTGTTAACTTATAACTCATATGACCATTTCGTTTCTTCCATATGAAAGTAGATTCATCAAGGTACACTTACATAATTTATTTGCTATTTAATACCATTCCTACTATTTTTAGTGATTTTTCACATCCACGTCACTGCTGCTGTCAGCATCTGCCTTTAGTAGGCTTTACCTATTTCATACTTTCCATGATTCAATTCCCTTTTACATACATAGCACAAAGCGTGATCATGATTAACCATTCCAATGGCTAATCGTTTCAAAATAATTCCATACCTCATAAGGGTCAACATACAAACGATTATAGTTCTATGCTAAAAATATAAGCCATTTTCGATGGCTATCCAAGTTTACACAAACCGAAGGTACATGACCTTCAACAAAGGATGGTCCTATACATGCCATTTCAAAGTTCAACCAAAATTTGTACCAAAATGGGGCTTCGATAGGTGGATGACTTCCTTTGATCCCGAATCCGATAGCTAACGAGCGAAACCTTAAAAAGAGAGCCAAAGCAACGGGTAAGCATTTTAATGCTTAGTAAGTCTCAAGCAATGAAATCAGCTTTGACTAAGGTATTTTATTCACATGGCTAATTAAACCACTTTACTAATTCACATTCCCATACTCATACTTATTTCACATCACCGCCCTTATGTTCATAAAAAAGAACAACTTAGCCCAAGGCCGAGCTCGTTATCAACTTAGGATACTTACTTGTAAGAATTCAATTAGTACAAGCACATACAAACATACCTCATTGCTGGAATTTTCAATTTATATAAAAATAAATCCTTTTCATTATTTGGGAAATACCTACGGAGTTATAAAATGAAAAGTCATTTGTTGTTTCCAATTTCACTCTCTAATAGAATTTTTCATTTTCCAAGCTCTGTTACTTATTCCCCTAAAAGCTTTTATTCATATTTCAGTAAAATTGGGCCAGAACGCTTACACCTAAAAATTTAACGTAGAAGGAAGAAGGCAATAACCGAATTGGAGTCCCATGATAAAGACATAATTCAACTTAATATCAAAACGTAAAATATTGTTGATGAATTAATTTTGAATTTCAATCGTTTAGTTGCCATTTTCCATTTTACAAATATGATAAGTGTGATAAAAACTTTTTAACAACAAGAAGGTTATAAGATTTTACGCTTTGCATAATTATTTCTACATTGTGGCACATACATATCACTGTTAGGGGAATCTGGTATAGCTCATTCAATTTTGAGATGCACGTGAATTTTTAACCATAGAAAAATAGGATGGCACGCATAACAAATATGTGTGCCTGTCATGCAAGTGTAATATATCCCATATTGCTTTTTCCATATGTTTTTTCTCCATATTACTGTCTAGGTGTTTTTTTGGAGTGGACGTAATAGTTCATGTAACACCCCGAACCCGAGACCGTCGCCGGAGTCGAACGCAAGGTGTTAACAGACTTCAACCCACTTTATTGACAATTTTCAGACAAGCTGCCAATCTGAGTACTAGTCGCTCCAAAATTCATAACTTGAGTTTTACAACTCGAAAATCAGTTCCGTAAATTTTTCCTGAAACTAGACTCATATGTCCATCTACATATTTTTTCTAGAATTTTGGTCGAGCCAATTAGTACAGTTTATTAGTTAAAGTCTCGCCTGTTATAGGGATCGACTACACTGACCTTTGTGCGTTACGAATTGGATATCTCCCTGTACAGGGCTTCAATACTGATGCCGTTTGTTTCTATAGAAACTAGACTCAGAGAGGAATCTACATATATGGAATGACTCCTAATTATCTCTGGTTAATTTACAATGATTTTCCAAAGTTGGAACAGGGGATCCAGAAACCGTTCTGGCCCTATTTCACAAGAACTTTAAAATCTGTTAACTTATAACTCATATGACCATTTCGTTTCTTCCATATGAAAGTAGATTCATCAAGGTACACTTACATAATTTATTTGCTATTTAATACCATTCCTACTATTTTTAGTGATTTTTCACATCCACGTCACTGCTGCTGTCAGCATCTGCCTTTAGTAGGCTTTACCTATTTCATACTTTCCATGATTCAATTGGCCCTTTTACATACATAGCACAAAGCGTGATCATGATTAACCATTCCAATGGCTAATCGTTTCAAAATAATTCCATACCTCATAAGGGTCAACATACAAACGATTATAGTTCTATGCTAAAACGTATATAAGCCATTTTCGCATGGCTATCCAAGTTTACACAAACCGAAGGTACATGACCTTCAACAAAGGATGGTCCTATACATGCCATTTCAAAGTTCAACCAAAATTTGTACCAAAATGGGGCTTCGATAGTGTGGATGACTTGACTTCTTTGATCCCGAATCCGATAGCTAACGAGCGAAACCTATAAAACAGAGAGCCAAAGCAACGGGTAAGCATTTTAATGCTTAGTAAGTCTCAAGCAATGAAATCAGCTTTGACTAAGGTATTTTATTCACATGGCTAATTAAACCACTTTACTAATTCACATTCCCATACTCATACTTATTTCACATCACCGACCCTTATGTTCATACACAAAAGAACAACTTAGCCCAAGGCGGTAGCTCGTTATCAACTTAGCGATACTTACTTGTAAGAATTCAATTAGTACAAGCACATACAAACATACCTCATTGCTGGAATTTTCACAAGTGTATAAGCTGAAATTTTCACAGCAAGATTGCTCACTTCGAATCACATACTTTCGGATTTAACCGGATATAGCGATCAAGACGATTGCCTTCGGTCATAACCCGGATTTGGTGACTTGCACAAAGGCCTTGGTCTTAGCCGGATATATCAACTCGCACGAATGCCTTCGGTCTTAGCCCGGATATATCAACTCGCATACGAATGCCTTGGTCTTAGCCCGGATATATCAACTCGCACGAATGCCTTCGGTCTTAGCCGGATATATTTCCAATGTTCACTTACACATATATCAATATTCAAGACACGTCCATAGTTCATTTTCGTTACTAAAGCTCTAACACAAAATATTTATCAACCTTTACTATTTCGGCTCAATGGCCACACAAACAAGGAGCATAATTTTGATATAATTCAAGTAGGGTCATCACTCAAGACTTACCTCGGATGTTGTCGAGCGATTTCGACGGCTATTCAACTACTTTTTCCTTCCCTTTATCGGATTTAGCTCCCTTTGCTCTTGAGCTAATTCACACAAATTTAACTTATTAAAATCTCATCATGATAGCTTATGGCGAATATGACAAGGAGTGTAAATGGTCATATGGCCATCCTTTAGCTCAAATACACAATGGTCATGCCCATTTTACATCACAACAAGCAATTCAATACATTCAAACATCAACGTGAAGTTCAAAGTACTTGGCCCTTATATACATTAGGCATCAATATGCTTGCCTCAAACCGAATGCATGCACACTAATTACCCCTCATGTGGCCGAATATACACTTAATACCACACAAAAAAAACAGCATACATTTTACTACTAACACATTACATATCGTAATTCATTGCACATCTCTTATTTACTTCATAATCAACACATCATCACAAGCAAATATACACTTTGAATTAGTATATATGTCATACCAATCCATCATGTGCAAACATATATTCATGTAGGTGCAAGGGCCGAATTCTCAAGTGGCTTATATCCAAATATATACACATTTCCAAAGCTTAAATCTTACTTACCATGCAACATGCATGAATTATACTTATGGATATATCATGGCCGAATACCACAACACCACACCATTTCAATTTGGTCATGGTGAAACAAAGAACTTAGTATCTCATTCAAAAAAAAAAAAATGCTAAAAGAAAATCTAAGAATCTTCAATCCTCCATCACATGTATCACTTTCAAGCTTGTTATTTAACATGCAATGGCATTAACACCACATTCACTTTGGCCGAATTTCATTCCCATGACATAACAAGGATTTGAACCATGGGCTAACAAGAACATTAAGCTAGCAACTAAAAACATGCATGAACCTCAAACATACCTTAATCTTGATGCAAGTTTAGCCAACCTCTTCCTAATCCTCTTCCAAACCAAGTATGAAGCAAAACTCCTTCCTTATCCTTAGTATTTTCGGCCAACAAGAGAGTGAAAAGAGATGAACAAAATTTTTTCTTTCTTTCTTTAGGACATTCGCCAAGCTATGGAGGAAGATGGACACTTTTTTTTTTTTTGTTTCTCATCTACTAACATTAATTGTTTATTCCATACCCTTATTTTATTCTTTCCATCATAACCCATTTACCAAACATGTTTCATGACATGATTTTTGCCCATAAATCCTTGTCATGGCCGGCCACTAGCTATGGGGAAAATTTGACATGCAAGTCCATTGTTTTGCATGCATCCTTTAATTAGTCATCACACATTTCCCTCATACTTTCAAAGTTTATTACTAGGTCCTTTCTAGTGAAATTCACATCTATAATTCTAAATCAAAGCATAAAAATATCACACATGAGTTAACACACATTATAGGCAATAAAATAAATATTAAATTATTTTTATGCCTTGGTTTTGTGGTCCCGAAACCACATTTCGACTAGGGTCGCTTTTAAGGCTGTCACAACTCTCCCCACTTTAGAAATTTTCGTCCCGAAAATCTTACCGTAAATAGGTTTGGATATTGCTCTTTCATAGAGTTCTCGGGTTCCCAAGTAGCTTCTTCTATCCCGTGTTTGAGCCATAACACTTTCACTAGCGGAACCCTTTTGTTTCGCAACTCTTTCATTTCACGAGCTAGGATACGAATCGGTTCTTCTTCATAACTCATATCGGCTTGAATTTCAACCTCGATGGACTAATTACGTGCGACGGATCGATCTATAGCGTCAAGCATTGAAACATGGAAGACGTTGTGAATCTTTTCAAGTTCAGGGGCAAGATCAAACGATACATTAACCGGGCCAACTCGTTCGGAGATTTCAGACGGCCCAATGAATCTCGGGCTCAACTTGCCCTTACGGCCGAATCGAGTATCTTTTTCCACGGCGAAACTTTAAGAAACACTTTATCTCCCACCGATACTCAATGTCCTTTCGTTTCAAACCGTGATACGATTTCGATGATCGGAGGCTATCTTCGATTTTCACGGATTACTTTTACTTTCTGTTCAGCATCTTTAATCAAATCCACTCCAAAAATTTTGTTCTCACCGAGCTCGGTCCAAAACAATGGTGTACGGCATTTACGCTCGTACAAAGCCTCGTAAAGCGCCATCTTAATACTTGATTGAAAACTATTGTTGTGCTTAATTCAATCAAAGGTAGGTACCGCTCCCATGAACCATCGAACTCGAGGATGCAACATCTCAACATATCCTCAAGTATCCGAATTATACGCCGGATTGACCATCGGTTTGGGGTGAAAGGCGGTCTGAAATGCAACTTGGTGCCCAATGCTTCTTGTAATTTCTTCCAAAATCGCGAGGTGAACCTCGGATCTCTATCCGACACAATGTAAATCGGTACCCGTGTAACCTCACAACTGAGAAACGTACAATTCAGCTAGTTTATCCAATGAAAAATCCATACGCACAGGATAAAGTGAGCCGACTTAGTCGGTCTATCAATAATAACCCAAATTGCATCCTTCTTACTTGTTGACAACGGCGGTCCGGACACAAAGTCCATTATGACTCGATCCCATTTCCACTCGGGTATCGTGATCGGTCAAGTAACCTCAAGGCACTTGATGCTCCGCTTTCACTTGTTGACATATTAAACATCTTGCAACAAAGTCGGAGATGTCTCGCTTCATACCATGCCACCAAAACCGACGTTTCAACTCATTGTACATCTTCGTACTCCCGGTGGATTGCCATTCGCTACAATGAGCTTCGTTCGTAATTATCGAAATAAGTTCAATTCTTTGGAACACACAAACGACTTCGAACCTCAAACAATCGTCATCATCAATTTGAAACTCCGATTCCTTGTTCGTAACACACTCAGCCCGTTTTGCACGCAACTCCTCATCAATTTTCCGAGCTTCACGAATTTGATGAGTCAACAATGGTTTGGCCTTTAATTCGCTACTAACACATTGTCGGGTAGGATAGACAAGTGTACATTCATCGTCAGAAGCAAACAAAGTGATTTCCGGCTTAAGGCATCCGCAACCACATTAGCCTTTCCCGTGATAGTCAATGACCACTTATAATCCTTTAATACCGAGCCAACGTCTTTGTCGCAGATTTAAGTCTCTTTGAGTCATCAAATATTTGAGACTTTTGTGATCCGAATACACATGGCACTTCTCACCAAATAAGTAATGTCGCCATATCTTTAAGGCGAATACGATGGCGACCAATTCGAGATCATGGGTCGGATAATTTTTCTCATGTGGCTTTAATTGTCTCGACGCGATAGGCCACAACTCGACCTTCTTGCATCAATACGCAACCTAACCCAAGTAGGAGGCGTCACTATAGATGACAAACTCTTTGCCGATTCGGGCCGTACTAGTCTTGGAGCTTCCGTCAAATGAGTTTTCAATTGGTCAAAACTTTTCGACACTTTTCCGTCCATTCAAACTTGACATCTTTTCAAGCGGGCCGTCATGGGTGTGGCTATCATCGAGAATCCTTTTACAAACCGTCGGTAGTAACCGGCAAGTCCCAAAAAGCTCGAACCTCGAATATTTCTTGGAGGTTTCCAGTTAAGTATGGCTGAAATTTTGCTTGGTCGACTCGAATACCCGATCGCAGATACCACGTGACCCAAGAAGCTAACCTCTTAACCGTAACTCACACTTGCTAAACTTAGCATATAACCGCTTATCCCGTAAAATTTGCAACACTAATCTCGTGTGCTCGCATGTTCGGTCTCATCTCTTGAATAGACCAAGATGTCGTCGATGAACACAACTACGAACCGATCCAAATATGATCCAAGATCCGATTCATCAAATCCATAAATACCGTAGGGCATTAGTGAGCCCAAACGGCATCACTAAGAACTCGAGTGACCATATCTCGCTCAAGGCGGTTTTGGGTATGTCCGAATCTCGGATTCAAGAATCGATAATAGCCCGATCTCAAATCTATTTTTGAGAACACCGAGGCTTCTTCAGTTGATCGAACAAATCATCGATACGTGGTAACGGATACTTGTTCTTTATTGTCACTTTATTGTCGACGATAGTCGATGCACAACCTCATGGTTCCGTCCTTCTTTTCACAAACAACACCGGTGCACCCCAAGGTGAAAAACTCAAGCAGCAAAACCTCTATCCATCAACTCTTGCAACCGAGCTTTCAACTCCTTTAATTCCGTTGGTGCCATACGATATGGAGCTATCGAAATCGGTGTGGTCCTGTACAAGCTCAATGCCAAACTCTACCTCCCGAACAGTGGCAAACCCGCAATTCTTCGGGAAAACGTCCGGTATTCACAAACCACCGCATGATTTGGGTTCTATTCTAACTCCTTATCATCAAGTATATACGCAAGGTATGCTTCACACCCTTTTCTTACATATTTCGGGCCAACATTGATGATATTACAGCTGGCAACCCCTTCAAGTTCGTAGACTCAACTCGGATCATCTCGTTGTTTGCGCATCTCAAATCAATAGTCTTGCTTTTGCAATTCACAACCGCATCATGCACGGTCAACCAATCCAACCCAAGAATAACATCAAATTCATCGAACGGCAAAAGCATCAAGTCCGCCGGAAAACAGGTACCTCGAATTACTAGGGGGCATTTCTTACACACTTTGTCGACCAGCACATAACGACCCAAAGGATTTGACACCCGAATTACGAACTCAGTAGACTCAATAGGTAAAGTCTTACTGGATGCTAAGGTTTCGCATATATAAGAATGAGTAGAACCAGGGTCAATCAAAGCAATCACATTAGTATCAAAGAGAGTGAAAGTACCCGTAATAACATCTGGCGAGGAGGCATCCTCGCGTGCATGCCAGATAGCATAAGTCCTAGCGGAGCGCCGAGCCTCGGATCTGGTCGCGAGATCTCTAGATCCTCTCGACCACCACTAGCCTTGCCCGTATTTCCGGATGGTCTACCTCGAGCGTTGGTAGTACCGGTTTCCCACTCCGATCTACATTCTGCTCGCACAACCCCTGCAATCTTTAATGAAGTGGTCAACTGATCCACACTTGTAACAGAGCGGTCACGGAATCTCTGACTTCCAAAATGCCATTTGCCACAACATCGGCACTCCGTCCTCTCTCGTCGATCATTCCCACTCATGGCGATCAAGTGATTCGTGTGGTCACAGGGGTCGATCGCGATCTCGTCTAGAAAAGCCCGAAGTGTCTCTAGATCGGCCTAAGCCATCTCTAAGTTTCTTTGATGACTGCTGGAAGGGCTTCCGAATACCTCTTCTGAAACTCCCTTGCTCCCGCTTCAGCTTTCCTTATCTCCATACTAAACTCTTGGCTTTGCATCGCTCGCTCGACGAGAGTCACAAACTCTCGGATTTCCAAAATGCCAACATACAGCTTTATCTCATCATTCAGTCCATCTTCAAGCGTTTACATCACGACTTCGAAGAAATGCATTCTCGCTGCATCGGCTAAGCCTCACGAATTTTCGCTCATAGTCGGTGAACCGATATGGAACCTTGTTTAAGTTCGAGAAATTCCTTTCGCTTTTGGTCCATAAATCTCGATCGATATACTTTTTCCAAACTCGGTTTGGAAGAACTCCCAAGTTACTTGTTCGCGGGCACAACAAGTCGAGTACTCCACCAATAGTAGGCGTAATCACGTAGCAAGGAGATGGTACACTTTAGGCATTCATCGGTGTACAAGATAGCTCATCGAGTACCGGATCGTGTTGTCCAACCAAAATTCGCTTGCTCGGCATCATCACTATCCGTAGCTTTAAATTCAGTAGCCCCATGTTTTCGGATTCTATCAACTGGGGCTTATTCGACCTTATTTGGTCAATTACCGGAGGCATTGTAGGTGCGGGAAATGTGTTTGTTGGGAATGGAGGTTGTGGAACACCAGTATTAGTTCGAATGTATTGGTTGAACCAATCATTCATCACGCTATAAAAGGCTTGTCTAGCCTCGTCATTCGGATTACTAGCAACAGGTTGAGAGTCCGGCGCTGTCCCTTCAAAGGGAGCAGCGCCACACTCTCCACATCATCGCCTATCGCTTCGGTTGGGATCGGGATCCATTACTATAAATAAACACAAGTTCAAACGTCGAAATCACCACACTATCATATAATCACATAAAATGGCATGTATAGCTAGACCCAAACGCATTACGGTAGTCCTAGAATCGACTAAACCGTAGCTCGATACCAATAAAATTGTAACACCCGAACCGAGACCGTCACGGAGTCGAACGCAAGGTGTTAACGGACTTCAAACCACTTTATTGACAATTTTCAGACAAGCTGCCAATCTGAGTACTAGTCGCTCCAAAATTCATAACTTGAGTTTTACAACTCGAAAATCAGTTCCGTAAATTTTTCCTGAAACTAGACTCATATGTCCATCTACATATTTTTTCTAGAATTTTGGTCGAGCCAATTAGTACAGTTTATTAGTTAAAGTCTCGCCTGTTATAGGATCGACTACACTGACCTTTGTGCGTTACGAATTGGATATCTCCTGTACAGGGCTTCAATACTGATGCCGTTTGTTTCTATAGAAACTAGACTCAGAGAGGAATCTACACATATATGGAATGACTCCTAATTATCTCTGGTTAATTTACAATGATTTTCCAAAGTTGGAACAGGGGATCCAGAAACCGTTCTGGCCCTATTTCACAAGAACTTTAAAATCTGTTAACTTATAACTCATATGACCATTTCGTTTCTTCCATATGAAAGTAGATTCATCAAGGTACACTTACATAATTTATTTGCTATTTAATACCATTCCTACTATTTTTAGTGATTTTTCACATCCACGTCACTGCTGCTGTCAGCATCTGCCTTTAGTAGGCTTTACCTATTTCATACTTTCCATGATTCAATTGGCCCTTTTTACATACATAGCACAAAGCGTGATCATGATTAACCATTCCAATGGCTAATCGTTTCAAAATAATTCCATACCTCATAAGGGTCAACATACAAACGATTATAGTTCTATGCTAAAACGATATAAGCCATTTTCGCATGGCTATCCAAGTTTACACAAACCGGAAGGTACATGACCTTCAACAAAGGATGGTCCTATACATGCCATTTCAAAGTTCAACCAAAATTTGTACCAAAATGGGGCTTCGATAGTGTGGATGACTTCGACTTCTTTGATCCCGAATCCGATAGCTAACGATTAAACCTATAAAACAGAGAGCCAAAGCAACGGGTAAGCATTTTAATGCTTAGTAAGTCTCAAGCAATGAAATCAGCTTTGACTAAGGTATTTTATTCACATGGCTAATTAAACCACTTTACTAATTCACATTCCCATACTCATACTTATTTCACATCACCGACCCTTATGTTCATACACAAAAGAACAACTTAGCCCAAGGCCGGTAGCTCGTTATCAACTTAGCGATACTTACTTGTAAGAATTCAATTAGTACAAGCACATACAAACATACCTCATTGCTGGAATTTTCACAAGTGTATAAGCTGAAATTTTCACAGCAAGATTGCTCACTTCCGAATCACATACTTTCGGATTTAACCGGATATAGCGACTCAGACGATTGCCTTCGGTCATAACCCGATTTGGTGACTTGCACAAAGGCCTTCGGTCTTAGCCGGATATATCAACTTCGCACGAATGCCTTCGGTCTTAGCCGGATATATCAACTCGCACGAATGCCTTCGGTCTTAGCCCGGATATATCAACTCGCACGAATGCCTTCGGGTCTTAGCCCGGATATATTTCCAATGTTCACTTACACATATATCAATATTCAAGACACGTCCATAGTTCATTTTCAGTTACTAAAGCTCTAACACAAAATATTTATCAACCTTTACTATTTCGGCTCAATGGCCACACAAACAAGGAGCATAATTTTGATATAATTCAAGTAGGGTCATCACTCAAGACTTACCTCGGATGTTGTCGAGCGATTTCGACTGCTATTCAACTACTTTTTCCTTCCCTTTATCGGATTTAGCTCCCTTTGCTCTTGAGCTAATTCACACAAATTTAACTTATTAAAATCTCATCATGATAGCTTATGGCCGAATATGACAAGGAGTGTAAATGGTCATATGGCCATCCTTTAGCTCAAATACACAATGGTCATGCCCATTTTTACATCACAACAAGCAATTCAATACATTCAAACATCAACGTGAAGTTCAAAGTACTTGGCCCTTATATACATTAGGCATCAATATGCTTGCCTCAAACCGAATGCATGCACACTAATTACCCCTCATGTGGCCGAATATACACTTAATACCACACAAAAAAAACAGCATACATTTTACTACTAACACATTACATATCGTAATTCATTGCACATCTCTTATTTACTTCATAATCAACACATCATCACAAGCAAATATACACTTTGAATTGGTATATATGTCATACCAATCCATCATGTGCAAACATATATTCATGTAGGTGCAAGGGCAATTCTCAAGTGGCTTATATCCAAATATATACACATTTCCAAAGCTTAAATCTTACTTACCATGCAACATGCATGAATTATACTTATGGATATATCATGGCCGAATACCACAACACCACACCATTTCAATTTAGTCATGGTGAAACAAAGAACTTAGTATCTCATTCAAAAAAAAAAAAAAAAAAATGCTAAAAGAAAATCTAAGAATCTTCAATCCTCCATCACATGTATCACTTTCAAGCTTGTTATTTAACATGCAATGGCATTAACACCACATTCACTTTGGCGAATTTCATTCCCATGACATAACAAGGATTTGAACCATGGGCTAACAAGAACATTAAGCTAGCAACTAAAACATGCATGAACCTCAAACATACCTTAATCTTGATGCAAGTTTAGCCAACCTCTTCCTAATCCTCTTCCAAACCAAGTATGAAGCAAAACTCCTTCCTTATCCTTAGTATTTTCGGCCAACAAGAGAGTGAAAAGAGATGAACAAAATTTTTTCTTTCTTTCTTTAGGACATTCGCCAAGCTATGGAGGAAGATGGACACTTTTTTTTTTTTTGTTTCTCATCTACTAACATTAATTGTTTATTCCATACCCTTATTTTATTCTTTCCATCATAACCCATTTACCAAACATGTTTCATGACATGATTTTTGCCCATAAATCCTTGTCATGGCCGGCCACTAGCTATGGGGAAAATTTGACATGCAAGTCCATTGTTTTGCATGCATCCTTTAATTAGTCATCACACATTTCCCTCATACTTTCAAAGTTTATTACTAGGTCCTTTCTAGTGAAATTCACATCTATAATTCTAAATCAAAGCATAAAAAATATCACACATGAGTTAACACACATTATAGGCAATAAAATAAATATTAAATTATTTTTATGCCTTGGTTTTGTGGTCCCGAAACCACATTTCGACTAGGGTCGTTTTAAGGCTGTCACAGTTCAATCCTAGTTTCAACGCAGGAAAACACGTGTACGACACAATCATCTTTATTGCACCTTATTTAAGTGATCTGTTTAATGCCATTTAAGAATTATAAAGGGAAGTATAAATGCGTGTCTTTGAATTAATATTTAGATTTGTAGTAATAAAAATTAATGCTAATTAAACTGAAATATTGAATGTTATAATTAAATAGAAATATTGAATGTTTTCTTTTATTGTAACGTATTCTAGTCTAATGCGGTTATAACACTTCCTATAAATGCCAGTTTTTTCCCCTACAAATCTCGTTCGAAATTAATTTTACGAACCAAGTTTAACTAGTAACATCAGATTCGCACAGCATGGCAAGCCTTAATGTTTATTTCGTACTAGTGGTTTTATTTTTAACTTGTGGGGCAGTAATGGCTACGAAGGAAAACGACCAGATTATTAAGGAAAATAATTGTGAAACTAAAATGGGTTTGCCCTGTGTTCTAGAAGCTTTCACGAGTATTTTCAATACAGGGAGTATTTCTAACAAGTGTTGCGGCGAACTTGTTGTGTTGGGAAAAGTTTGCCACTCAGCATTTGTAACACCCCGTACCTGAGACCGTGACTGCAGTCGAGCACGAGGTGCTAACAGGCATAATATATTTTTATTCACAGTCCATTTAAAAATTTCCAGCTAGCTGGCTAACTATGTCACTGTCACCTTAAAAATCATATCTTGAGTTCCACAACTCAAAAATCAGTTTCGTGATTTTTCCCTGAAACTAGAGTCATATATGCATCTAAAAATTTTTTTCTAGAATTTTTGGTCGGGCCAATTAGTACAGTTTATTAGTTAAAATCTCTCATGTTACAGGGATTGACTACACTGATCTTCGCGTATTACAACTTGGATATCTCCCTGTACAGAGCTTCAATGCTGATGTCGTTTGTTTCTATAGAAACTAGACGCAAATAGGAATCTATACATATATGGCATGACTCCTAATTATCTCTGGTTAATTTATAATGAATTTCCAAAGTCGGAACAGGGAATCCAGAAATCGTTCTGGCCCTGTTTCACGAAAACCTAAATATCTCTTAACGTACAACTCATATGACCGTTTTGTTTCTTCCATATGAAAGTAGATTCATCAAGGTTCATTTACATAATTTATTCACTATTTAATTACATTCCTACTATTTTTAGTGATTTTTCACATCCACATCGCTGCTGCTGTCAGCATCTGCCTTTAAGGTAGACTTTACCTTTTTCACAGTTTCCATGATTCAATTAGCCCTTTTTTTTGCGTATATAGCACAAAGTATAATCATGATTAACCATTCCAATGGCTAATCGTTTCCAAACATTTCCATACCTCTTAGTGATCAACATACAAAACGATTATAGTACTATGCTAAAAACGTATATAAGCCATTTTCGCATGGCTATCCAAATTTACACAAAATCCATGGGTACATGACCAACAACAAAAAGGGTAGTCCTATACATGCCATTTCAAAGTTCAACCAAAATTGTACCAAAAGGGGGGGCTTTGATAGTGTGGGAGACTTCGACTACCAAAAATCCCGAGTCGGATAGCTGACGAGCCAAAATCTATAAAACAGAGAACAAAGGAACGGAGTAAGCAATTTATGCTTAGTAAGTTTTGAGCAAAGAATTTAAACACAACTGAAGTACAGCATTCACATAATTAAACGGATAATTCCGTGTATACATACTTTCAAATCATTTCTACTTTACATTCCAACCCCTATGTTCATACATAAGGGATCATCTTAGCCAAATACCGGAAGCTCATTACTCAACTGAGCGAATATTATTCGAAGGAACTCAACTATTCCAATGCACATACGAACATACCTCATTGCTGAAATTTTTCAAGCGTATTAACTGGGATTTTTACAGCAAGATCGTTCATTCCCGAATCACGTACCTTCGGATTTTATCCGGATATAGCGACTCGCTCAAAAGCCTTCGGGACATAGCCCGGTTATAATAGCTCGCACAAATGCCTTCGGGACTTAACCCGGATTTGGGAACTCGCACAAATGCCTTCGGATCTTAGTCCGGATATGGTCACTTAGCACAAAGCCTTCGGGACTTAGCCGGGACATCATTCGAATAACCATGCACATTTAACACTAAATCACGACACATTCGTATTTCATTTTCATTAGCAAAACTCAAACACAAGACACTTATCACACTTGCAAATTTCGGCTCAATATCCACACACAAAGAGCATGATTTCGATTTGCTTAAAACATGATCTAATCAAATCATAATTTAAGCTCTATTACTCAAGAACTTACCTCGGATGTTGTCGAACGATTTCGATGGCTATTCGACCACTTTTTCCTTCCCTTTATCGGATTTAGATCCCCTTTGCTCTTGAGCTTAATTAAATAAATAAATCGATTTAATCATTTGAGCATCGAAAAGAGGAACACAAGGCACTTAGCCCACATTTATACATTAGACATTAAAGTCACATACATGTGAAATCATGCATCAACTCAAGATATTAACCCACACTCCCTTTTTAGCCGATTGTCCTAACCAAGATAAAGGCATCAATATGCTTGCCTCTAACCGAATGCATGCACACCAATCCATCTCATGTGGCCGAATATGCATGTTGATGTTGAGGCCAATTACATATTTAATACCACACATAAATGGCATACATTTTACTAACTAATGCATTACATATTGTAGCTCAATACGCATCTATCATTTACTTCATAACCGAAACATCATCATAAGTAAATATATACCTTGAGATAGTATATATGTCATACCAATACATCATGTGCAAACATATATACATATAGGTGCAAGGGCCGAATCTCAAGTTGATTATAACCAAATATAAACATATATCCAAAACACAAATCTTACCTACCATGCAATAAGCATAAATCATACTTATGGATATACCATGGCCGAATACATCACAACACCATACCATTTCAATTTTGGTCATGGTTAAACAAAGAACTTAATGTCTCACTCAAAAATGCTAAAAAGAAAATCCAAGAGTCATCAACCCACCATCACATATATCATTAACAAGCTTCATATTTAGCATGCAATGGCATTAACACAAAATCCACCTTGGCCGAACATCATTCCCATGACATAGCAAAGATTTGAACCATGGGCTAATTAGAACTCAAGCTAGCAACTAAAAACATGCATGAATCTCATGCCACAACCTCAAACATACCTTAATCTAGATACAAGTATGGCCAAACCTCTTCCTAATCCTCTTCCAAACCAAACATGAAGCAAGAACTCCCTCCTTCTTCGTTAGAATTTTCGGCCAAGAGAAGTGAAAAAATGATGAACACTTTTTTTTTTGTTTTCTTTCCCTCAACTCACGGAAATGGGGGGGATCACACACCTTCTCTCTTCTTCTTTTTTCCATTTCTTTATTCCTAACCTTAGTTTATTGTTTCCTCCCATAATGCACCAACACAACATGTCGATGACATGTTTTGCCCATCATCCTTTGTCATGGCCGGCCACCACTTATAAAAAGAATGGGTATTTGACATGCAAAACCATTGTTTTGCATGCATGATTCAATTAGTCATCACACATTTCCCTATCCTACTTTCAAAGTTTACTACTAGGTCCTTTTTAGTGAAATTCACATTTATAACCCTAAACCAAAACATCAAAAATGTCACACACGAATTAACACATATTATAGGCATCAAAATGAATATTAAATTATTTTTATGCCTCGGTTTTGTGGTCCCGAAACCACATTCCGACTAGGGTCGTTTTAAGGCTGTCACAGCATTAGTAAAGAGGACTCTTGAAAATCCTCTATTCAAAGACCTAAACCCAGCGACAATTATAGCTAAGAGCATTCAGACATGGAATAATTGCCTTGCATTGATCGATTCACCATCTCCATCTGCTTAAGGATATTGGATTGCTAAAGCTAAAAACGGTTACCAGACGTAAAGGGCCAAAATTGTTCTTTTGTCTTTATTTTTGATATTGTTCCGAAAGCTTCATTAAAATGTGTCATTAAATTTAAAGCCTACTTAAATTATATTTAGTTGTACGGAAATTAAATGGTTCTATAGAAGCCATTACTTAATACACAATGATTTTATACATGCCATTATTTTTAATTTTATAGCACCGAAAGACGAGAACCATCTCAAATCGAGCACTACATATTGTTTCACATTGTTTAAATTGACACAAATATCATTATTATAAACATTAAGTTCATGTCAATAATATGGAATTGGAATGTTCTAGCATGGTGTGAAATTGAAACAACCACGATTCCTTGAAAGCCTTTATACAATTTAAGTTCACATTGGCTTTGATGGAAAAATGCCTTGACTTCTTGAAGTTTTGAAAAGACACATATCGTGCCATGAAATATCCTCCAAAGGACGCAATGTAATTTGTAATAGTTCCTTGCCTATGGACTCATTTGTTTCATTTTCCATTTTCGCTCCTTCGATACTAATCTAATAGTTATGGCCACTTTCGTTTCAGTAGAGGAGAGGCAATCTCAAATCCAAGTCAAAAATGATGTAACGATTCAAAGTCTTAACTTGATTTCCTTATTCTTCTTCCTTTAAATTACTTGTTTTTATCAAGATCGAATGAAACTCGAAATATGTCGTGACGACGCCCCACATTTTCCCTACTAAAAAGGATCAATTTATATAAAACTAAATCCTTTTCATTATTCGGGAAATACCTCGAGAGTTATTAAAATGAAAAGTCATTTGTTGTTTCTAATTTCACTCTCTAATAGAATTTTTCATTTTCCAAGCTCATTACTTATTCCCTAAAAGCTTTTATTCATATTTCAAAGAAATTGGGCCGTAACGCTTACACCTAAAAATTTAACGAGAACGATGAAGGCAATAACCGAATTGGAGTCCCATGATAAAGACATAATTCGACTTAATATCAGAACGTAAAATATTGTTGATGAATTAATTTTGAATGTCAATCATTTAGTTGCCATTTTCCATTTTACAAATATGATAAGTGTGATAAAAACTTTTTAACAACAACAAGGTTATAAGATTTTACGCTTTGCATAATTATTTCTACATTGTGGCACATACATATCACTGTTAGGGGAATCTGGTATAGCTCATTCAATTTTGAGATGCACGTGAATTTTTAACCATAGAAAAATAGGATGGCACGCATAACAAATATGTGTGCCTGTCATGCAAGTGTACTATATCCCATATTGCTTTTTCCATATGTTTTTTCTCCATATTACCGTCTAGGTGTTTTTTTGGAGTGGACGTAATAGTTCAATCCTAGTTTCAACGCAGGAAAACACGTGTACGACACAATCATCTTTATTGCACCTTATTTAAGTGATCCGTTTAATGCCATTTAAGAATTATAAAGGGAAGTATAAATGCGTGTCTTTGAATTAATATTTAGATTTGTAGTAATAAAATTAATGCTAATTAAACTGAAATATTGAATGTTATAATTAAATAGAAATATTGAATGTTTTCTTTTATTGTAACGTATTCTAGTCTAATACTGCTTATAACACTTCCTATAAATGCCGCTTTTTTCCCTACAAATCTCGTTCAAATTAATTTTACGAACCAAGTTTAACTAGTAACATCAGATTCGCACAGCATGGCAAGCCTTAATGTTTATTTCAGACTAGTGGTTTTATTTTTAACTTGTGGGCAAGAATGGCTACGAAGGAGAACGACCAGATTATTAAGGAAAATAATTGTGAAACTAAAATGGGTTTGCCCTGTGTTCTAGAAGCTTTCACGAGTATTTTCAATACAGGAGTATTTCTAACAAGTGTTGCGCGAACTTGTTGTGTTGGGAAAAGTTTGCCACTCAGCATTTGTAACACCCTGCACTGAGACCGTGGATCGAGTCGAACACGAGGTGCTAACAGCATAATATATTTATTTTCACATCCATTTAAAATTTCCAGCCGGTGGCTAAGCGTATCATGTCACCTTAAAAATCATATCTTGAGTTCCACAACTCGAAAATCAGTTTCGTGATTCTCCTTGAAACTAGACTCATATATGCATCTAAAAATTTTTTTCTAGAATTTTTGGTCGGGCCAATTAGTACAGTTTATTAGTTAAAGTCTCCCATGTTACAGGGATCGACTACACTGATCTTTGCATATTACAACTTCGATATCTCCCTGTACAGGGCTTCAATACTGATGCCATTTGTTTCTATAGAAACTAGACGCAAAGAGGAATCTGTACATATATGGCATGACTCCTAATTATCTCTGGTTAATTTATAATGAATTTCCAAAGTCGGAACAGGGAATCCAGAAATCGTTCTGGCCCTGTTTCACGAAAACCTAAATATCTCTTAACGCATAAACTCATATGACCGTTTTGTTTCTTCCATATGAAAGTAGATTCATCAAGGTTCATTTACATAATTTATTCACTATTTAATTACATTCCTACTATTTTTAGTGATTTTTCACATCCACATCGCTGCTGCTGTCAAGATCCGCTTTAAGGTAGACTTTACCTATTTCACAGTTTCCATGATTCAATTAGCCCTTTTTTTGCATATATAGCACAAAGTATAATCATGATTAACCATTCCAATGGCTAATCGTTTCCAAACATTTCCATACCTCTTAGTGATCAACATACAAAACGATTATAGTACTATGCTAAAAACGTATATAAGCCATTTTCGCATGGCTATCCAAATTTACACAAAATCCATGGGTACATGACCAACAACAAAAAGGATAGTCTTATACATGCCATTTCAAAGTTCAACCAAAATTGTACCAAAAGGGGGGGCTTTGATAGTGTAGGAGACTTCGACGTCCAAAAATCCCGAGTCGGATAGCTGACGAGCCAAAATCTATAAAACAGAGAACAAAGAAACGGAGTAAGCAATTTATGCTTAGTAAGTTTTGAGCAAAGAATTTAAACAGAACTGAAGTATAGCATTCACATAATTAAACGGATAATTCCATGTATACATACTTTCAAATCATTTCTACTTTACATTCCGACCCCTATGTTCATACGTAAGGGATCATCTTAGCCAAATACCGGAAGCTCATTACTCAACTGAGCGAATATTATTCGAAGGAACTCAACTATTCCAATGCACATATGAACATACCTCATTGCTGAAATTTTTCAAGCGTATTAACTGGGATTTTTACAGCAAGATCGTTCATTCCCGAATCACGTACCTTCGGATTTTATCCGGATATAGCGACTCTATGACATCCCTAATTTGACCCTAGTCAGGAAGTGGTGTCGGGACCATTAAACCGAGTCTTATAAGTAATTAAAAGTTATATTCTATGTTTATGATGTTAGCAAATGCATGTGTGAAAGTTGCATGCATTAATTTGATCATTTCTATGTGAATTTATTAAGATGGACTTATATGAAACATTGTTGAAAGGTGATAGGCCAATCTTCAATGGTCTAATAGTATATGCATGCAAAAGAATGGTTTTGCATGTCAATTTACCCAAAGAGAAGAAAGTGGCGGCCATGGTGATGAAGATGGGCAAAAGAAAACATGTCTTAAACATGTTTTGCTAGTGGTGGATGTTAGAAATAATAAAATAAGAGCATGGGTAAAGAAATGAAAAAAAATGAGTGTGGATGCTTCCCCTTGTGCCGTACATGAGAGAAACAAAACAAAGAAAAAATTTTTTTGTTCATCTATTTTCACTCTCCTTTTGGCTGAAAATACTAAGGATAAGGAAGGAGTTTTGCTTCATACTTGGTTTGGAAGAGGATTAGGAAGAGGTTGGCTATACTTGCATCAAGAATAAGGTATGTTTGAGGTTGTGCCATGAGATTCATGCATGTTTTTGGTTGCTAGATTGATGTTCTTGTTAGCCCATGGTTCAAATCTTTGTTATGTCATGGGAATGAAATTCGCCCAAGTGAATATGGTGATAAAGCCATTGCATGCTAAGTGTGAAGCTTGATAATGATGCATGCAAAGATGGATTGTCTACTCTTGAAATTTCTTTGTAGCCATCTTGAGTAAGACTTTGAGTTTTCTTTTTGTTTAACCATGATTGAAGTTGAAAGGGCATGATTGTGATGTATTCGCCATGATGCATTCATGAGCATGGTTCATGCTTCTTGCATGATAGTTAAAATTTGTGTTTTGGATGGCTATGGGCACCTTGAAATTGCCATGCACATATATGTATATATATGTTTGCACATGATGTTTTGGTTATGAAGTAAGTGATGAATATGTTTGTTTAAAGAAGAAAATGTTGAAGAATGTTTGTGAAATTGCAAGTATAATCGGCCATATGAGTGCTTGATGCTATATTATAAGTATTGAGCCACAATATGTAAAACATTAACTAGTAAAATGCATGCTGTTTTTTTGTGTGGTATTAAGTGGATAATTGGCCTCAAATTGGACATGTATATTCGCCTTAGGTAGCCTATTGATGGCCTTAGCTTTTCCTTGATGCTTGAATGAATTGTATTGAATTGCTTGATGTAGTATAAAATGTGCATGACCATTGTGTATTCAAGCTAAAGGGTGGCCATATGACCATTTAAACTCCTTGTCATATTCGCCATAAGCTAGCATAATGAGGTTTTAATAAATTAAATTTGTTTGAATTAGCTCAAGAGCTTAGAGGGCCACAATTGGACAAGGGAAGGAAAAGTGATCGAATAGCCGTAAAAGCCGCTCGACAACATCCGAGGTAAGTCCTCAAGACGTGACCCTACTTGAATTATGTGAAATGAAATATGGATGTGTAATGATTATCGATTTATGTGTGTATGAGTATTTGAATGATACCGGGCTAAGTCCCAAGGCGATTATGCTAGTGATTACCTTTGTGTTTGAGCCTTAGTGTGAAAATGAAACATGAATGTCTAATGATTATTGATGTATGTGTGCATGAGCAATTGAATGATATCCGGCTAAGTCCCAAGACATTTATGCTGAAATTATATCCGGTTAAGACCAAGGCAATTGTGCTAGCGGCTACATCCGGGCTAAGACCAAGGCATTCGTGCACGTGGTTATATCCGATTGTATTCAAGAAGCTTGGGCTGGAGGTGAGTGTTGGTTGCTGTAATAAATTCAATTAGTACGCTCGAAAAGCCCAAAGAATAAGGTATGTTTATATGTGCATTGAAAAGTCGACATGTTTGAGCAACATTCGCTCAATCGACTAACGAATATCAACTATTGAAGTGGTTGATACCTTGTGAAAGTATATAATGATGAAGTGTGAAGTAAGAATGATTATGTGAATGTGTATTAATGAAATGATGCATTTGGCTATGTGAATGTATTGCTTTAATTAAAGCTGATTTTATTCCTTGAGACTTACTAAGCATAAAAATGCTTACCCCGCTGCTTTGGCTCTCTGTTTTATAGATTTTGCTCGATAGCAAACGGATTCGGGATCATTAAAGTCAAGTCATCTACACTATCAAAGCCTCCATTTTGGTATAATTTTTGGTTGAACTTTGAAATGGCATGTATAGGACTACCCCTTGTCGGTTCAATTGTGTTGTGATGTATATGTGTACGGCCATGCTAAAATGGCTCGTAGAAGTCAAGTCTGAACTTAGACCATTTGTGATTTGTATATATATATATATGGTTTCATGATGTAATTATGGATTGGAAATGGGAGTGTTGGTCACATGATCAGCCATTGAATGGCTAAAATGGTCATAGGTGAACCTATGTATGGCAAGACTAGTTGGATCATGGAGACTACAAATAGATAAGACCTACCTTGAAAACAGATGCTGGCAGCAGCAGTGTAGTGGTTTTGAAAAATCACCAAAATTTTTAGGAATGGTATTAAATAGTGAATAAGTTATGTAAATGAACCTTGATGAGTCTACTTTCATATGGAAGAAACGAAACGGCCATAGGAGTTACATGTTAAGAGATATTAATGCTATTGTGAGACAGGGCCAGAACGGTTTCTGGGTCCCCTGTCGCAACTTTAAAAATTTACTATAAATTATCCAGAAAGAATAAGGAGTCATGCCTTATATGTACAGATTCCATTTTGAGTCTAGTTTCATTAGAAACAAACGGTACCAGTATTAAATCCCTGTACAGAGAGATATTCAAGTTGTAACGCGCAAAGGTCAGAGCAGTCGATCTCTGTAACATGGGTGAATTTAACTAATAAACTGTACCAATTGGCCAGACAAAAAATTCTAGAAATAAATCCATGGATGGATATATGAGTCTAAATTCAGGGAAAATTTACGAAAACAGTTTCCGAGTTTTGAAACTCGAGATATGATTTTTAAGGCGACAGTGATGCAGTTTTCCAGCCTGACTGGAAATGTCAAATTGATGGGCGAAACATGTGGATTTGGCTTGTTAACCCTCGTGTCCGACACGGCGATGGTCTCGTGTTCGGGTGTTACAATTTTATTGGTATCGAGCCACGGTTTAGTCGATTCTAGGACTACCGTGATGTGTTTGGGGTCTAGCTATACATGCCATTAAATGATGAATCGATAGTGTGGTGATTTCGACAATTTGACTTTGTGTTGTTTATAGTAATGGATCCCGATCCCAACCGAGCGATAGCTGATGATGTGGAGAGTGTGGCGCTGCTCGCGCAAGGGACAGCGCCGGACTCTCAACCTATGGCCAGCAATCCGAATGATGAGGCTAGGCAAGCCTTTTATAGTGTGATGAATGAATGGTTTAACCAATACATTCGAACTAACACTACTGTTCCACAACCTCCATTCCCGACAAATGCAACCCAGACCTACAATACCTCCCAGAATCGACCAAATAAGGTCAAGTAAGCCCCCATTCGATAGGATTCAAAACATGGGGCCTTTGAATTCAAAGCTACGGATGATGATGATGCCGAAGCGAGCTGAATTTTGGTTGGACAACACTATCCGGTGCTCGATGAGCTATCTTGTACACGCGATGAGTGCCTAAAGTGTACCATCTCCTTGCTACGCGATTCCGCCTACTATTGGTGGAGTACTCGACTTCGTGGTGCCTAGAGAGCAAGTGACTTGGGAATTCTTTCAAACCGAGTTCAAAAAAGTATATCATCGAGATTCATCGACCAAAAGCGAAGGAATTTCTTGATCTTAAGCAAGGTTCTATGTCGCCATTCCGACTCACGAACGAAAATTTGTGAGGCTTAACCAGACGCACGCGAGAATGCATTTCGTCCCAAGCTATTATGTGTAAACGCCGAGGATGGGCTGAATGATGATATAAGGATGTTCGTTGGCATTCTCGAAATACGAGAGTTCGTAGTACTTGTTGAGCGAGCTTGTAAAGTCAAGAGCTTAGAAAGGAGAAACAAAAAGTGATGTGGAACCGGAGAATTCGAAGAGGTCCTCGGAAAGTCTCTTCAACAGCATCAAGAGATTTCGAGATGATGTGAGCCGGTCTAGAGGCGCTTCGGCTTTTCTAGACGAGGACGCGATCGACCCCGTGACCACACGAGTCACTTCGATCGCCGATGGTGGAAATGATCGCCGAGAGAGGCGAGTGTCTCGCATTGTGGCAAATGGCATTCGGGAGCTATTGGTTCCGTGATCGCTCCCGCTATAAGTGTGGATTGGTCGACCACTTTATGAAGGATTGCCCGAGGATGCTTGAACAAAATGTAAGTCAAAGTGGAAACCCGGTGCTACCATCGCCGAGGTAGGCCACCTAGAAATATGGGCAATGTCGTTGGCGATCCGAGAGGATCTAGAGATGCTACCATCGATCCGAGGCTCGTGCTCTGCTAAGACTTATGCCATACGCAAGACGCCGAGGATGCTGCTCTCCGGATGTCATTACCTGGGTACTTTCACTCTTTTCAATACTAATGTGATTGCTTTGATTGACACCGGTTCTACTCATTCTTATATATGTGAAACCTTAGCATCCAAAGAAGACTTTGCCTATTGAGTCTCATCGAGTTTGTAATTCGGTGTCAAACCCTTGGGTCATTACGTGCTTGTCAACAAAGTGTGCAAGAAAAGTCCCCTAGTGTTCCGAGGTTCTTGTTTTCCGGTGCACTTGATGCTTTTTCCGTTTGATGAATTCGATGTTATTCTTGGTTTGGATTGGTTGACCATGCACGATGCGGTTGTAAATTGCAAAAGCAAGACTATCGATTTGAGGTGCGCTAATAATGAGATAATTCGGGTTGAGTCTACGGACTTAAAGGGGTTGCCGGTTTGTAATATCAGCAATGTTGGCTTGGAAATATGTAAGAAAAGGGTACGGCGTACCTTTGCGACGTGCTTTCGATGACAAGGAATCGAAAAGAAACCCGAATCTGTGCTCGTGGTTTGTGAATACCGGATGTTTTCCTCAAGAATTGCTGGGTTTACCACTGCTCGAAATAGATTTTGGCATCGAATTGGTACCGTACCACTCAATTTCGATAGCTCCGTATCGTATGGCACCAACGGAATTAAAGGAGTTGAAAGCTCGATTGCAAGAATTGGTGGATAGAGGTTTTGCTCGCCCGAGTTATTCGCCTTGGGTGCGCCCGGTGTTGTTTGTGAAAAGAAGGATGGAACCATGAGGTTGTAGATCGACTATCGTCGACTTAATAAAGCGGCGATAAAGAACAAATATCCGCTACCACGTATCGATGACTTGTTCGATCAACTGAAGGAGCCTCGGTGTTCTCGAAAATAGATTTGAGATCGGGCTATTATCAATTGCGAATCGAGATTGGACGTACCCAAGACCGCCTTGAAGCGAGATATGGTCACTATGAGTTCCTAGTGATGCCGTTTGGGCTTACTAATGCCCTGCGGTATTTATGGATTTAATGAATCGGATCTTCGACCATATTTGGATCGATTCGTAGTCGTGTTCATTGATGACATCTTGGTCTATTCAAGGAATGAGACCGAACATCTTGAGCACACGAGGTTAGTGCTGCAAATTTTACGGATAAGCAATTATATGCTAAGTTCAGCAAGTGTGAGTTCGGTTAAGAGAGGTTAGCTTCTTGGGTCATGTGGTATTCAGACGGTATTCGAGTCGACCGAATAAAATTTCAGCCATACTTAATTGGAAGCCTCCGAGAAAGATTCTTGAGGTTCGAGACTTTTTGGGGCTTAGGTTATTACCGACGATTTGTAAAGGTTTCTCAATGATAGCCACGATGATGACGGCTACTCCAAAAGGATGTTAAGTTCGAATGGACGGAGAAATGTCGAAAAGTTTCGATCAACTGAAAACTTATTTGGTGAAGCCCCAATTCTAGTGCAACCCGAATTCGCAAAGAGTTTGTCATCTATAGTGACGCCTCCCTACTTGGGTTAGGTTGTGTATTGATGCAAGAAGGTCGAGTTGTGGCCAATGCGTCCGTGCAATTAAAGCCATATGAGAAAAATTATCCGACCCATGATCTCGAATTGGCGCCATCGTATTCGCTTTAAAGATTTGGCGACATTACTTATTTGGTGAGAGGTGCCATGTGTACTCGGATCACAAAAGTCTCAAATATTTGATGACCCAAAGAGACTTAAATCTGCGACAAAGACGTTGGCTCGAGTCGTTAAAGGATTATGAGCTGGTCATTGACTATCACCCGGAAAGGCGAATGTGGTTGTGGATGCCTTGAGTCGTAAATCATTATTCGCTTTTGAGCGATGAATGTGCACTTGTCTGTTCGATCCGACAGTGTGTTAGTAGCTGAATTGAAAGCCAAACCATTATTGATACATCAAATTCGAGAAGCTCAGAAAGTCGACGACGAGTTGGCTGCAAAACGGGCTGAGTGTGTTCCAAACAAGGACTCGGAGTTTCAAATCGATGATGACGATTGTTTGAGGTTCAAAAGTCGTCTGTGTGTTCCAAAGAATTCGGAACTCATTTCGATAATTCTGAATGAAGCCCATTGTAGCCGAATGGCAATCCACCCAGGGAGTAGGAAGATGTACAACGATTTGAAACGTCGGTTTTGGTGGCATGGTATGAAACGAGACATCTCCGACTTTGTTTCGGGATGTTTAATATGTCAACAAGTGAAAGCGGAACATCAAGTGCCTTCAGGATTACTTCAGCCAATCACGATACCCGAGTGGAAATAGGATCGAGTCACAATGGACTTTGTATCCGGACTGCCATTGTCAGCAAGTAAGAAGGATGCGGTTTGGGTCATGGTAGATAGATTGACTAAGTCGGCTCACTTTGTCCCCGTGACGTCACGGATTTTTCAATGGACAAATTAGCCAATTGTACGCGTTCTCGATTGTGAGATTACACGGGTGCCTATTTCCATCGTGTCGGATAGAGATTCGAGATTTACCTCGCGATTTTGGAAAAAGTTGCAAGAAGCTTTGGGTACCAAGTTGCATTTCAAGACCGCCTTTCACCCCCAAACCGATGGTCAATCCGAGCGGATAATTCGAGATACTTGAGGATATGTTGAGATGTTGCGTCCTCGAGTTTAGTGGTTCATGGAACGGTATTTGCCGTTGATTGAATTCGCTTACAACAACAAACTTTCAATCAAGTATTAAGATGGCACCCTACGAGGCTTTGTACGGTCGTAAATGCCGTACACCATTGTTTTGGACCGAGCTCGGTGAAAGCAAGATTTTCGGGTGGATTTGATTAGAGATGCTGAGCAGAAAGTGAAAGTAATCCGTGAAAGTCGAAGATAGCCTCCGATCGTCGAAGTCGTGCAGATCTGAAGCGTAAGGATATCGAGTATCGTGGGTGATAAAGTGTTTCTCAAGGTATCGCCTTGGAAAAAGATACTCGATTCTACCGTAAGGGCAAGTTGAGCCCGAGGTTCATTGGGCCATATGAGATATCCGAGCGAGTCGGTCCAAAGTGGCATATCGCTTGATTTTGCCCCCGAACTCGAAAAGGTTCACGATGTCTTTCATGTTTCGATGCTTCGACGCTATAGATCCGATCCATCGCACGTGATTAGTCCATCAGAAATTGAAATTCAAGCTAATATGAGTTATGAGGAAGAACCGATTCGTATCCTATCACGGGAAGTGAAAGAGTTGCGAAACAAGCGGGTTTCGCTAGTGAAAGTGTTATGGCTCAAGCACGGGATAGAAGAAGCTACTTGGGAGACCGAGAACTCTATGAAAGAGCGATATCCAAACCTATTTACCGATAAGATTTTCGGAGACGAAAATTTCTTAAGTGGGGGAGAGTTGTGACATCCCTAATTTGACCCTAGTCGGGAAGTGGTGTCGGGACCATTAAACCGAGTCTTATAAGTAATTAAAAGTTATATTCTATGTTTATGATGTTAGCAAATGCATGTGTGAAAGTTGCATGCATTAATTTGATCATTTCTATGTGAATTTATTAAGATGGACTTATATGAAACATTGTTGAAAGGTGATAGGCCAATCTTCAATGGTCTAATAGTATATGCATGCAAAAGAATGGTTTTGCATGTCAATTTACCCAAAGAGAAGGAAGTGGCCGCCATGGTGATGAAGATGGGCAAAAGAAAACATGTCTTAAACATGTTTTGCTAGTGGTGGATGTTAGAAATAATAAAATAAGAGCATGGGTAAAGAAATGAAAAAAAATGAGTGTGGATGCTTTCCCCTTGTGCCGTACATGAGAGAAACAAAACAAAGAAAAAAAATTTTTGTTCATCTATTTTCACTCTCCTTTTGGCCGAAAATACTAAGGATAAGGAAGGAGTTTTGCTTCATACTTGGTTTGGAAGAGGATTAGGAAGAGGTTGGCTATACTTGCATCAAGAGTAAGGTATGTTTGAGGTTGTGCCATGAGATTCATGCATGTTTTTGGTTGCTAGATTGATGTTCTTGTTAGCCCATGGTTCAAATCTTTGTTATGTCATAGGAATGAAATTCGGCCCAAGTGAATATGGTGATAAAGCCATTGCATGCTAAGTGTGAAGCTTGATAATGATGCATGCAAAGATGGATTGTCTACTCTTAAAATTTCTTTGTAGCCATCTTGAGTAAGACTTTGAGTTTTCTTTTTGTTTAACCATGATTGAAGTTGAAAGGGCATGATTGTGATGTATTCGCCATGATGCATTCATGAGCATGGTTCATGCTTCTTGCATGATAGTTAAAATTTGTGTTTTGGATGGCTATGGGCACCTTGAAATTGCCATGCACATATATGTATATATATGTTTGCACATGATGTTTTGGTTATGAAGTAAGTGATGAATATGTTTGTTTAAAGAAGAAAATGTTGAAGAATGTTTGTGAAATTGCAAGTATAATCGACCATATGAGTGCTTGATGCTATATTATAAGTATTGAGCCACAATATGTAAAACATTAACTAGTAAAATGCATGCTGTTTTTTTTGTGTGGTATTAAATGGATAATTGGCCTCAAATTGGACATGTATATTCGGCCTTAGGTAGCCTATTGATGGCCTTAGCTTTTCCTTGATGCTTGAATGAATTGTATTGAATTGCTTGATGTAGTATAAAATGTGCATGACCATTGTGTATTCAAGCTAAAGGGTGGCCATATGACCATTTAAACTCCTTGTCATATTCGCCATAAGCTAGCATAATGAGGTTTTAATAAATTAAATTTGTTTGAATTAGCTCAAGAGCTTAGAGGGCCACAATTGGACAAGGGAAGGAAAAGTGATCGAATAGCCGTAAAAGCCATTCGACAACATCCGAGGTAAGTACTCAAGAAGTGACCCTACTTGAATTATGTGAAATGAAATATGGATGTGTAATGATTATCGATTTATGTGTGTATGAGTATTTGAATGATACCCGGGCTAAGTCCCAAGGTGATTATGCTAGTGATTACCTTTGTGTTTGAGCCTTAGTAACTGAAAATGAAACATGAATGTCTAATGATTATTGATGTATGTGTGCATGAGCAATTGAATGATATCCGGCTAAGTCCCAAGACATTTATGCTGGAAATTATATCCGGTTAAGACCAAGGCAATTGTGCTAGCGGCTACATCCGGCTAAGACCAAGGCATTCGTGCAAGTCGTTCTATCCGGCTAAGACCAAGGCATTCGTGCACGTGGTTATATCCGGTTGTATTCAAGAAGCTTGGGCTGGAGGTGAGTGTTGGTTGCTGTAATAAATTCAATTAGTACGCTCGAAAAGCCCAAAGAATAAGGTATGTTTATATGTGCATTGAAAAGTCGACATGTTTGAGCAACATTCGCTCAATCGACTAACGAATATCAACTATTGAAGTGGTTGATACCTTGTGAAAGTATATAATGATGAAGTGTGAAGTAAGAATGATTATGTGAATGTGTATTAATGAAATGATGCATTTGGCTATGTGAATGTATTGCTTTAATTAAAGCTGATTTTATTCCATGAGACTTACTAAGCATAAAAATGCTTACCCGTTGCTTTGGCTCTCTGTTTTATAGATTTTGCTCGATAGCAAACGGATTCGGGATCATTAAAGTCAAGTCATCTACACTATCAAAGCCTCCATTTTGGTATAATTTTGGTTGAACTTTGAAATGGCATGTATAGGACTACCCCTTGTCGGTTCAATTGTGTTGTGATGTATATGTGTACGGCCATGCGAAAATGGCTCGTAGAAGTCAAGTACTGAACTTAGACCATTTGTGATTTGTATATATATATATGGTTTCATGATGTAATTATGGATTGGAAATGGGAGTGTTGGTCACATGATCAGCCATTGAATGGCTAAAATGGTCATAGGTGAACCTATGTATGGCAAGACTAGTTGGATCATGGAGACTACAAATAGATAAGACCTACCTTGAAAACAGATGCTGGCAGCAGCAGTGTAGTGGTTTTGAAAAATCACCAAAATTTGTAGGAATGGTATTAAATAGTGAATAAGTTATGTAAATGAACCTTGATGAGTCTACTTTCATATGGAAGAAACGAAACGGTTATAGGAGTTACATGTTAAGAGATATTAATGCTATTGTGAGACAGGGCCAGAACGGTTTCTGGGTCCCCTGTTGCAACTTTAAAAATTTACTATAAATTATCCAGAAAGAATAAGGAGTCATGCCTTATATGTACAGATTCCATTTTGAGTCTAGTTTCATTAGAAACAAACGTCACCAGTATTAAATCCCTGTACAGAGAGATATTCAAGTTGTAACGTGCAAAGGTCAGAGCAGTCGATCTCTGTAACATGGGTGACTTTAACTAATAAACTGTACCAATTGGCCAGACAAAAAATTCTAGAAATAAATCCATGGATGGATATATGAGTCTAAATTCAGGGAAAATTTACGAAAACAGTTTCCGAGTTTTGAAACTCGAGATATGATTTTTAAGGCGACAGTGACGCAGTTTTCCAGCCTGACTGGAAATGTCAAATTGATGGGCGAAACATGTGGATTTGGCTTGTTAACCCCTCGTGACCGACACCGGCGATGGTCTCGGGTTCGGGGTGTTACAGACTCGCTCAAAAGCCTTCGGGACATAGCCCGGTTATAATAGCTCGCACAAATGCCTTCGGGACTTAACCCGGATTTGGGAACTCGCACAAATGCCTTCGGATCTTAGTCCGGATATGGTCACTTAGCACAAAGCCTTGGGACTTAGCCGGACATCATTGAATAACCATGCACATTTAACACTAAATCACGACACATTCAGTATTTCATTTTCATTAGCAAAACTCAAACACAAGACACTTATCACACTTGCAAATTTCGCTCAATATCCACACACAAAGAGCATGATTTGATTTGCTTAAAACATGATCTAATCAAATCATAATTTAAGCTCTATTACTCAAGAACTTACCTCGGATGTTGTCGAACGATTTCGATGGCTATTTGACCACTTTTTCCTTCCCTTTATCGGATTTAGATCCCCTTTGCTCTTGAGCTTAATTAAATAAATAAATCGATTTAATCATTTGAGCATCGAAAAGAGGAACACAAGGCACTTAGCCCACATTTATACATTAGACATTAAAGTCACATACATGTGAAATCATGCATCAACTCAAGATATTAACCCACACTCCCTTTTTAGCCGATTGTCCTAACCAAGATAAAGGCATCAATATGCTTGCCTCTAACCGAATGCATGCACACCAATCCATCTCATGTGGTCGAATATGCATGTTGATGTTGAGGCCAATTACATATTTAATACCACACATAAATGGCATACATTTTACTAACTAATGCATTACATATTGTAGCTCAATACTTATCTATCATTTACTTCATAACCGAAACATCATCATAAGTAAATATATACCTTGAGATAGTATATATGTCATACCAATACATCATGTGCAAACATATATACATATAGGTGCAAGGGCGAATCTCAAGTTGATTATAACCAAATATAAACATATATCCAAAACACAAATCTTACCTACCATGCAATAAGCATAAATCATACTTATGGATATACCATGGCGAATACATCACAACACCATACCATTTCAATTTTGGTCATGGTTAAACAAAGAACTTAATGTCTCACTCAAAAATGCTAAAAAGAAAATCCAAGAGTCATCAACCCACCATCACATATATCATTAACAAGCTTCATATTTAGCATGCAATGGCATTAACACAAAATCCACCTTGGCCGAACATCATTCCCATGACATAGCAAAGATTTGAACCATGGGCTAATTAGAACTCAAGCTAGCAACTAAAAACATGCATGAATCTCATGCCACAACCTCAAACATACCTTAATCTAGATACAAGTATGGCCAAACCTCTTCCTAATCCTCTTGCAAACCAAACATGAAGCAAGAACTCCCTCCTTCTTCCTTAGAATTTTCGGCCAAGAGAAGTGAAAAAATGATGAACACTTTTTTTTTTGTTTTCTTTCCCTCAACTCACGGCAATGGGGGGGATCACACACCTTCTCTCTTTTTTTTTTTTCCATTTCTTTATTCCTAACCTTAGTTTATTGTTTCCTCCCATAATGCACCAACACAACATGTCGATGACATGTTTTGCCCATCATCCTTTGTCATGGCCGGCCACCACTTATAAAAAGAATGGGTATTTGACATGCAAAACCATTGTTTTGCATGCATGATTCAATTAGTCATCACACATTTCCCTATCCTACTTTCAAAGTTTACTACTAGGTCCTTTTTAGTGAAATTCACATTTATAACCCTAAATCAAAACATCAAAAACGTCACACACGAATTAACACATATTATAGGCATCAAAATGAATATTAAATTATTTTTATGCCTCGGTTTTGTGGTCCCGAAACCACATTCTGACTAGGGTCGTTTTAAGGCCGTCACAAGATTAGTAAAGAGGACTCTTGAAAATCCTCTATTCAAAGACCTAAACCCAAATGACAATTATAGCTAAGAGCATTCAGACATGGAATAATTGCCTTGCATTGATTGATTCACCATCTCCATCTGCTTAAGGATATTGGATTGCTAAAGCTAAAAAACGGTTACCAGACGTAAAGGGCCAAAATTGTTCTTTTGTCTTTATTTTTGATATTGTTCCGAAAGCTTCATTAAAATGTGTCATTAAATTTAAAGCCTACTTAAATTATATTTAGTTGTACGGAAATTAAATGGTTCTATAGAAGCCATTACTTAATACACAATGATTTTATACATGCCATTATTTTTAATTTTATAGCACCGAAAGACGAGAACCATCTCAAATCGAGCACTACATATTGTTTCACATTGTTTAAATTGACACAAATATCATTATTATAAACATTAAGTTCATGTCAATAATGTGGAATTGGAATGTTCTAGCGTGGTGTGAAATTGAAACAACCACGATTCCTTGAAAGCCTTTATACAATTTAAGTTCACATTGGCTTTGATGGAAAAATGCCTTGACTTCTTGAAGTTTTGAAAAGACACATATCGTGCCATGAAACATCCTCCAAAGGACGTGCACTGTAATTTGTAATAGTTCCTTGCTTATGGACTCATTTGTTTCATTTTCCATTTTCGCTCCTTCGATACTAATCTAATAGTTATGGCCACTTTCGTTTCCGTAGAGGAGAGGCAATCTCGAAATCCAAGTCAAAAATGATGTAACGATTCAAAGTCTTAACTTGATTTCCTTATTCTTCTTCCTTTAAATTACTTGTTTTTATCAAGATCGGGAATGAAACTCCAAATATGTCGGCGACGTATGCCCCACATTTTCCCTACTAAAAAAGGATCAATTTATATAAAAACTAAATCCTTTTCATTATTCGGGAAATACCTACGAGAGTTATTAAAATGAAAAGTCATTTGTTGTTTCCAATTTCACTCTCTAATAGAATTTTTCATTTTCCAAGCTCATTACTTATTCCCTAAAAGCTTTTATTCATATTTCAAGAAATTGGGCCGTAACGCTTACACCTAAAAATTTAACGTAGAACGATGAAGGCAATAACGAATTGGAGTCCCATGATAAAGACATAATTGACTTAATATCGAACGTAAAATATTGTTGATGAATTAATTTTGAATGTCAATCATTTAGTTGCCATTTTCCATTTTACAAATATGATAAGTGTGATAAAACTTTTAACAACAACAAGGTTATAAGATTTTATGCTTTGCATAATTATTTCTACATTGTGGCACATACATATCAACGTTAGGGAATCGGTATAGCTCATTCAATTTTGAGATGCACGTGAATTTTAACCATAGAAAATAGGATGGCACGCATAACAAATATGTGTGCCTGTCATGCAAGTGTACTATATCCCATATTGCTTTTTCCATATGTTTTTCTCCATATTACCGTCTAGGTGTTTTTTTGGAGTGGACGTAATAGTTCAATCCTAGTTTCAACGCAGGAAAACACATGTACGACACAATCATCTTTATTGCACCTTATTTAAGTGATCCGTTTAATGCCATTTAAGAATTATAAAGGGAAGTATAAATGTGTGTCTTTGAATTAATATTTAGATTTGTAGTAATAAAAATTAATGCTAATTAAACTGAAATATTGAATGTTATAATTAAATAGAAATATTGAATGTTTTCTTTTATTGTAACGTATTCTAGTCTAATGCAGTTATAACACTTCCTATAAATGCCAGTTTTTTCCCCTACAAATCTCGTTCGAAATTAATTTTACGAACCAAGTTTAACTAGTAACATCAGATTCGCACAGCATGGCAAGCCTTAATGTTTATTTCGTACTAGTGGTTTTATTTTTAACTTGTGGGGCAGTAATGGCTACGAAGGAGAACGACCAGATTATTAAGGAAAATAATTGTAAAACTAAAATGGGTTTGCCCTGTGTTCTAGAAGCTTTCACGAGTATTTTCAATACAGGGAGTATTTCTAACAAGGGTTGCGGCGAACTTGTTGTGTTGGGAAAAGTTTGCCACTCAGCATTTGTAACACCCCGTACCTGAGACCGTGACTGGAGTCGAACACGAGGTGCTAACAGGCATAATATATTTATTTTCACAGTCCATTTAAAAATTTCCAGCCAGCTGGCTAACTGTGTCACTGTCACCTTAAAAATCATATCTTGAGTTCCACAACTCGAAAATCAGTTTCGTGATTTTTCCCTGAAAATAGGCTCATATATGCATCTAAAAATTTTTTTCTAGAATTTTTGGTAGGGCCAATTAGTACAGTTTATTAGTTAAATTCTCCCATGTTACAGGGATCGACTACACTGATCTTCGTGTATTACAACTTGGATATCTCCCTGTACAGGGCTTCAATACTGATGTCGTTTGTTTCTATAGAAACTAGACGCAAAGAGGAATCTATACATATATGGCATGACTCCTAATTATCTCTGGTTAATTTATAATGAATTTCCAAAATCGGAACAGGGAATCCAGAAATCGTTCTGGCCCTGTTTCACGAAAACCTAAATATCTCTTAACGTACAACTCATATGACCGTTTTGTTTCTTCCATATGAAAGTAGATTCATCAAGGTTCATTTACATAATTTATTCACTATTTAATTACATTCCTACTATTTTTAGTGATTTTTCACATCCACATCGCTGCTGCTGTCAGCATCTGCCTTTAAGGTAGACTTTACCTATTTCATAGTTTCCATGATTCAATTAGCCCTTTTTTTTGCATATATAGCACAAAGTATAATCATGATTAACCATTCCAATGTCTAATCGTTTCCAAACATTTCCATACCTCTTAGTGATCAACATACAAAACGATTATAGTACTATACTAAAAACGTATATAAGCCATTTTCGCATGGCTATCCAAATTTACACAAAATCCATGGGTACATGACCAACAACAAAAAGGGTAGTCCTATACATGCCATTTCAAAGTTCAACCAAAATTGTACCAAAAGGGGGGGCTTTGATAGTGTGGGAGACTTCGACTTCCAAAAATCCCGAGTCGGATAGCTGACGAGCCAAAATCTATAAAACAGAGAACAAAGAAACGGAGTAAGCAATTTATGCTTAGTAAGTTTTGAGCAAAGAATTTAAACACAACTGAAGTATAGCATTCACATAATTAAACGGATAATTCCGTGTATACATACTTTCAAATCATTTCTACTTTACATTCCAACCCCTATGTTCATACATAAGGGATCATCTTAGCCAAATACCGAAGCTCATTACTCAACCGAGCGAATATTATTCAAGGAACTCAACTATTCCAATGCACATACGAACATACCTCATTGCTGAAATTTTTCAAGCGTATTAACGGGATTTTTACAGCAAGATCGTTCATTCCTGAATCACGTACCTTCGGATTTTATCCGGATATAGCGACTTCGCTCAAAAGCCTTGGGACATAGCCCGGTTATAATAGCTTCGCACAAATGCCTTCGGACTTAACCCGGATTTGGGAACTCGCACAAATGCCTTCGGATCTTAGTCCGGATATGGTCACTTAGCACAAAGCCTTGGGACTTAGCGGGACATCATTCGAATAACCATGCACATTTAACACTAAATCACGACACATTCAGTATTTCATTTTCATTAGCAAAACTCAAACACAAGACACTTATCACACTTGCAAATTTCAGCTCAATATCCACACACAAAGAGCATGATTTGATTTGCTTAAAACATGATCTAATCAAATCATAATTTAAGCTCTATTACTCAAGAACTTACCTCGGATGTTGTCGAGCGATTTCGATGGCTATTCGACCACTTTTTCCTTCCCTTTATCGGATTTAGATCCCCTTTGCTCTTGAGCTTAATTAAATAAATAAATCGATTTAATCATTTGAGCATCGAAAAGAGGAACACAAGGCACTTAGCCCACATTTATACATTAGACATTAAAGTCACATACATGTGAAATCATGCATCAACTCAAGATATTAACCCACACTCCCTTTTTAGCCGATTGTCCTAACCAAGATAAAGGCATCAATATGCTTGCCTCTAACCGAATGAATGCACACCAATCCATCTCATGTGGCCGAATATGCATGTTGATGTTGAGGCCAATTACATATTTAATACCACACATAAATGGCATACATTTTACTAACTAATGCATTACATATTGTAGCTCAATACTTATCTATCATTTACTTCATAACCGAAACATCATCATAAGTAAATATATACCTTGAGATAGTATATATGTCATACCAATACATCATGTGCAAACATATATACATATAGGTACAAGGGCCGAATCTCAAGTTGATTATAACCAAATATAAACATATATCCAAAACACAAATCTTACCTACCATGCAATAAGCATAAATCATACTTATGGATATACCATGGCCGAATACATCACAACACCATACCATTTCAATTTTGGTCATGGTTAAACAAAGAACTTAATGTCTCACTCAAAAATGCTAAAAAGAAAATCCAAGAGTCATCAACCCACCATCACATATATCATTAACAAGCTTCATATTTAGCACGCAATGGCATTAACACAAAATCCACCTTGGCCGAACATCATTCCCATGACATAGCAAAGATTTGAACCATGGGCTAATTAGAACTCAAGCTAGCAACTAAAAACATGCATGAATCTCATGCCACAACCTCAAACATACCTTAATCTAGATACAAGTATGGCCAAACCTCTTCCTAATCCTCTTCCAAACCAAACATGAAGCAAGAACTCCTCCTTCTTCCTTAGAATTTTCGCCAAGAGAAGTGAAAAATGATGAACACTTTTTTTTTGTTTTCTTTCCTCAACTCACGGCAATGGGGGGGATCACACACCTTCTCTCTTTTTTTTTTTCCATTTCTTTATTCCTAACCTTAGTTTATTGTTTCCTCCCATAATGCACCAACACAACATGTCGATGACATGTTTTGCCCATCATCCTTTGTCATGGCCGGCCACCACTTATAAAAAGAATGGGTATTTGACATGCAAAACCATTGTTTTGCATGCATGATTCAATTAGTCATCACACATTTCCCTATCCTACTTAGAAAGTTTACTACTAGGTCCTTTTTAGTGAAATTCACATTTATAACCCTAAATCAAAACATCAAAAATGTCACACACGAATTAACACATATTATAGGCATCAAAATGAATATTAAATTATTTTTATGCCTCGGTTTTGTGGTCCCGAAACCACATTCCGACTAGGGTCGTTTTAAGGCTGTCACAGCATTAGTAAAGAGGACTCTTGAAAATCCTCTATTCAAAGACCTAAACCCAGCGACAATTATAGCTAAGAGCATTCAGACATGGAATAATTGCCTTGCATTGATCGATTCACCATCTCCATCTGCTTAAGGATATTGGATTGCTAAAGCTAAAAAACGGTTACCAGACGTAAAGAGCCAAAATTGTTCTTTTGTCTTTATTTTTGATATTGTTCCGAAAGCTTCATTAAAATGTGTCATTAAATTTAAAGCCTACTTAAATTATATTTAGTTGTACGGAAATTAAATGGTTCTATAGAAGCCATTACTTAATACACAATGATTTTATACATGCCATTATTTTTAATTTTATAGCACCGAAAGACGAGAACCATCTCAAATCGAGCACTACATATTGTTTCACATTGTTTAAATTGACACAAATATCATTATTATAAACATTAAGTTCATGTCAATAATGTGGAATTGGAATGTTCTAGCGTGGTGTGAAACTGAAACAACCTCGATTCCTTGAAAGCCTTTATGGAATTTAAATTCACATTGCCTTTGATGGAAAAATGCCCTGACTTCTCGATGTTTTGAAAAGACACATATCGTGCCACGAAATATACTCCAAAGGACGTGCACTGTAATTTGTAATAGTTCCTTAGCTATGAACTCATCTGTTTCATTTTCCATTTTCGCTCCTTCGATATTAATCTAATAGTTATGACCACTTTCGATTCCGTAGAGGAGAGGCAATCTCGAAATCCACGTCGAAAATGATGTAACGATTCAAAGTCTTAACTAGATTTCCTTATTATTCTTCCTTTAAATTGCTTGTTTTTATCAAGATCGAGAATGAAACTCCAAATATGTCGACGACGTGCGCCTCACATTTTCCCTACTAAAAAAGGATCAATTTATATAAAAACTAAATCCTATTCAATATTTGGAAAATACCTACGAGAGTTATAAAAATGAAACGTCATTTGTTGTTTCCAATTTCACTCTCTAATAGAATTTTTCATTTTCCAAGCTCTGTCACTTATTCCACTAAAAGCTTTCAATCATATTTCAGTAAATTTGGGCCAGAACACTTGCACCTAAAAATTTAACGTTGAACGAAGAAGACAATAACCAAATTGGAGTCCCACGATAAAGATATACATCAACTTAATATCAGAATGTGAAATATTGTTGATGAATTAATTTTGAATATCAATCATTTAGTTTCCATTTTACATTTTACAAATATGATAAGTGTCATAAAAACTTTGTAACAACAACAAGGTTATAAGATTTTACGCTGTGCATAATTATTTCTACATTGTGACACAAACATATCACTGTTAAGGGAATCTGGTATAGCTCATTAAATTTTGAGATGCACGTGAATTTTTAACCATCAACATAACATGTGCATACACAACTTCAAAAAATTAGAAAAATAGTATGGCATGCATAACGAATATGTGTGCCTGTCATGCAAGTGTACTATATCCCATATTGCTTTTTCCATATGTTTTTTCCCCATATTACCGTCTAGATGTTTGTTTGGATTGGACGTAATAGTTCAATCCTAGTTTCAACGCACAAAAACACATGTACGACATAATCATCTTTATTGAACCTTATTTAAGTGATCCGTTTAGTGCCATTTAAGAATTGTAAAGGGAAGTATAAATGTGTGTCTTTGAATTAATATTTAGATTTGTAATAATAAAAATTAATGCTAATTAAACTGAAATATTGAATGTTATAATTAAATAGAAATATTGAATGTTTTCTTTTATTGTAACGTATTCTAGTCTAATGTGGTTATAACACTTCCTATACATGCCAGTTTTTCCCCTGCAAATCGTGTTCGAAATTAATTTTACGAACCAAGTTTAACTAGTAACATCAGACTCGCACAGCATGGCAAGCCTTAATGTTTATTCCGTACTAGTGGTTTTATTTTTAACTTGTGGGGCAGTAATGGCTACGAAGGAGAATGACCATATTATTAAAGAAAATAATTGTGAAACTAAAATGGGTTTGCCCTGTGTTCTAGAAGCTTTCACGAGTATTTTCAATACAGGGAGTATTTCTAACAAGTGTTGCGGCGAACTTGTTGTGTTGGGAAAAGTTTGCCACTCAGCATTAGTAAAGAGGACTCTTGAAAATCCTCTATTCAAAGACCTAAACCCAGCGACAATTATAGCTAAGAGCATTCAGACATGGAATAATTGCCTTGCATTGATCGATTCACCATCTCCGTCTGCTTAAGGATATAGGATTGCTAAAGCCAAAAAACGATTACCAGACGTAAAGGGCCAAAATTGTTCTTTTGTCTTTATTTTTGATATCGTTCTGAAAGCTTCATTAAAATGTGTTAGAATTAAGTGACCCAAATTCTTATTTAAATAAAATACGATGGAAAATAAAATAAAAGTAAAATCCATATAGAACTAGACTTCTTTTATTTTATTTTAGAATAAGGTTTTTAAACCTTATTAAACTCCATCTATTTTATATTGATTAGGATAAGGTGTTTCAATCCTACTAGAATATGGCTTTGCAAGCCTATAAATAGACATAGTCTATTCCTCTTGTATTTGAGAAAAAATTTTTTGACATAGTGAATTTTCTTCTCCTCTGCCCGTGGTTTTTTTCCCGAAAGGGTTTCCACGTAAAATTTATGTGTTCTTTATTTTATTCTATTTTATTTTTCACAAATTGGTATCGAGCTTAGGGTTATTCATCTCGATCACGGTAATGGCGTCTTTGAAGTATGAAATTCATTGTTGGATCGCAACACCGATTTGCGTTGTGGCAAATTAAGATGCAAGCGTTCTTGCATAGATGGATCTAGAGGATGCCCTGCTGAGGATAGATAAGATGCCTTGACATTAACAGATGAAGAGAAGAAGCGTAAGGATCGAAAGGCATTAACACAATTACATCTCGCATTTGTCCAACGAAATTTTGCAGGATGTGATGAAAGAGAAAACCGCCATTGCATTATGGAAGAGGCTAGAACAAATATGTATGTCGAAAACTCTAACAAGCAAGTTGCATATGAAGCGGCGTCTTTATGCTCATCGTTTGGAGGAAGGTGCGTCGTACACGAACACTTAACGGTGTTTAAAGAAATTCTCTCAAACTTGGAGGCCATGGAGGTTCAAGATGATAAGGAAGATCTAGGGTTGATTCTACTTTGTTCGTTGCCCCGTCTTATTCAACCTTTAGAGACACGATTTTATATAGCGCGAGTCTCTCACAGTTGATGAGGTTTATGATTCTTTAACCTCGTATGATAAGATGAAGCATCTTGTGGTTAAACCCAACTCTCGAGAGAGGGTCTCATTGTTCGTGGGAGACAAGACCGGAATGTTGATGATGATCGTGGTAGAACACACGAACGGAATCCTCGTGGTAAATCTAAGGGTAGATCGAAATCTTCAAGCAGAGGTAAAACTTGCAACTTCGCAAGAAGAAAGGGCACATTAAATCTGAGTGCTATAAGCTACAAAATAAGATTAAAAGGAGGCTGCGAATCAAAAGGAAAACAAACGGAAAATTCGGTGAAGGCGATGTTGTAGAAGACTACAAATGATGGTGAACTTCTAGTTGCTTCATCAATGATTCTAAAGTAAGCGAGAGTGGATACTTGATTCAGCTGCACCTTCCACATGAGTCCCAATCGGGATTGGTTTACAACTTATGAAACGATGTCTGAAGGTGTTGTTTTGATGGGAAATAATGCTTCATGTAAAATCGCGGTGTTGGAACAATTAAAGTTAAGATGTTTGATGGAGTTGTCGAACACTTAGTGACGTGCGGCATGTTCCGAATTGAAAAGAAATTTAATTTCGTTGAGTACTCTTGATTCAAAAGCATGCAGATACACAATGAAAGTAGGGTTTTAAAGATTTCCAAAGGGTCCCTTGTTGTGATGAAAGGGCAAAGAAAGATTGCCAAGTTATATGTTTTACAAGGTTCTACTGTTACTGGTGATGCAGCTGTCGCTTCCTCTTCCTTGTCAGATGATGATATTACTAAACTTTGGCATATCGCCTAGGGCATATGAGTGAGAATGGCATGGCGTAATTAAGCAAAGAGGACTTCTTAATGGGCAAGGAATTTGCAAACCGAATTTCTGTGAGCACTTTGTGTTTTGGGAAGCAAAGAGAGTTCGATTCACTAGAGGAATCCATAACACGAAGGAAGCGTTGGAGTATATCCATTCGATCGTGGGGCCGCCCGAGTGCCTTGAGAGGTGGAGCTAATTATATGCTAACCTTTATTGATGATTTTTCCGAAAAGTTTGGGCGTTCTTCACGAAGCGAAAAGCGATGTGTTTTCCACATTTAAGTCTTGGAAAATTATGATTGAAAAGCAGACGGAAAAGCAGATAAAATACCTCCGCATGCACAATGGCTTAGAGTTACGCTACGATGAGTTTAATAGATTGTGCAAGTCGGAAGGATCATGAGACACTTGACGATTCGTCATACTCCACAAAAAAGCGGCGTTGCGAGCGAATGAATAGAACGATCATGGAGAAGGTTCGATGTATGTTGTCAAATGCCAACTTACCAAGTCATTTTGGGCGAGCGACCTCTCGCATGTTTTTGATCAACCGATCTCCATCCGCTGCCATTGAGAAAAAGACTCCACAAGAGGTATGGTCCGTAATCCCGCTAATTATTCGATTTAAAGATTTTTGGGTGTCCTGCGTATGCTCATGTTGATAATGGAAAATTGGAACCGAGATCCATTAAATGCGTTTTCTTGGTTATAAAGTGGTGTAAAAGGCTATAAGTTATGGTGTCTGAAAATAGAAAAGTTGTGATTAGCAGAGATGTTGTTTTTGATGAAAGCGCTATGCTACCTAACTTATCTCTTAAAGACTCTTCCAATAAAGAAAACCAAAAGTAGGTGGAGCATCAGTTAATCTGAATCAACTCCTCAAGCCAAGTACAAAATTGAGAATAGAGTTGCTTCTTCACCGCAATACTCTATCGCCAAAAACAGGACAAGAAGAGAAATTAAACCTCCAAAGAAGTATGCCGAGGTTGATCTAGTTGCTTATGCTTTAAATGTGGTGAAGATATAGATGCGAATCAAGAGCCATTTAATTATTACGAGGCGATTAGGTGTGAAGACTCGTAAAAGTGGATGTTTGCTATGCAAGAGGAGATGGAATCACTCCACAAAAATGAACATGGGATCTTGTAAAACTTCCTAAAGGTAAAAAGGCATTCGTTGTAAATGGGTGTTTAAAAGAAAGAAGGGACTCTGGAGTTGAAGAACCGGATATAAAGCAAGGCTTGTTGCAAAGGGTTCTGATCAAATTCCGAGTGGACTTCACAGATGTGTTCTCTCCGGTTGTTAAGCATAGTTCGATTCGAGCTTTGCTTGGTATTGTTGCCATGCATGATTTGGAGCTTGAGCGGTTAGATGTAAAAGCGCATTTTGCATGGAGAACTTGAGGAAGATATTTACATGCAACAACCAGAGGGTTTTATAGTCTCAGAAAAAGAGGACTATGTTTGCTTGCTGAAAAAGTCCCTTTACGGTTTGAAACAGTCACCAAGACAGTGGTACAAGAGGTTTGATTCCTTTATGACTTCTCATGATTTCAAAAGAAGTAGTTTTGACAGTTGTGTCTACTTTAAGAAAAAGCGGTGATGGTTCTTTTGTGTATCTACTTCTTTATGTTGATGACATGTTGATAGCGACAAAAGATAAAAGAGAGATAAGAAAGGTTAAAGCCCAACTAAGTGAAGAATTTGAGATGAAAGATTTAGGACCAGCAAAGAAGATACTTGGTATGGAGATTCTCAGAGATAGAAAAGCAAGTAAATTGTACCTAAGTCAGAAGGGGTACATTGAGAAAGTTCTTTGCGAGTTCAATATGCAGAGTGCTAAGCTGTTAGTACTCCTTTAGCGACCATTTCAGACTTTCATCGGCCTTATCTCCTCAATCGATAATGAGATTGAGTACATGTCACATGTTCCATACTCTAGTGCGAGAGGATCTCTCATGTATGCTATGGTTTGTTCACGTCGATTTATCATATGCGGTCGGTGCGATTAGCGAGATACATGGCGAATCCGGTAAAGAACACCGGAAAGCGATTCGATGGATTTTAAGATACTTACGAGGCACTACTAATGTTTGCTTACAGTTTGGAAGAACTAAAGATGGAGTTATAGGGTATGTTGATGCTGATTTTCTTTGGAGACCTTGATAGAAGAAGATCTCTCACGAGTTACGTCTTTACAATCGGAGGTTGTGCAATTAGTTGGAAAGCCACTTTGCAAACTACGATCGCTTTGTACTACTGAAAGCTGAGTACATGGCGATTCTCGAGGCTTGTAAAGAAGCTATTTGGTTGAAGGGACTATTTAGTGAACTCAATGAAGACCTTCAAATCAGCACAAGATTTTGTGACAATCAGTGCCATCTTTCTTACAAAAGATCAAATGTTTCATGAGAGAACAAAACACATTGATATTCGGTATCATTTTGTTCGTGATATTATTGCTCGTGGTGATATTGTTGTGAGCAAAATTAGCACTCATGAAAATCCTGCAGATATGATGACTAAGTCACTTCCTATAACCAAGTTTGAGCATTGCTTAGACTTGGTTGGTGTTCATTGTTGAAGTTAAACCCTTAAGGGGTTTTTGGAAGAGGTGAAGAACTTGTTTATTGAAAGTTCGCGATGAAGAACTTGTTCATTGAGAATTTGTGTCAAGGTGGAGATTGTTAGAATTAAGTGACCCAAATTCTTATTTAAATAAAATACGATGGAAAATAAAATAAAAGTAAAATCCATATAGAACTAGACTTCTTTTATTTTATTTTAGAATAAGGTTTTAAACCTTATTAAACTCCATCTATTTTATATTGATTAGGATAAGGTGTTTCAATCCTACTAGAATATGGCTTTGCAAGCCTATAAATAGACATAGTCTATTCCTCTTGTATTTGAGAAAAAATTTTTTGACATAGTGAATTTTCTTCTCCTCTGCCCGTGGTTTTTTTCCCGAAAGGGTTTCCACGTAAAATTTATGTGTTCTTTATTTTATTCTATTTTATTTTTCACAAAATGTGTCATTAAATTTAAAGCCTACTTAAATTATATTTAGTTGTACGGAAATTAAATGGTTCTATAGAAGCCATTACTTAATACACAATGATTTTATACATGCCATTATTTTTAATTTTATAGCACCAAAACTCGATAACCATCTCAAATCGAGCACTACATATTGTTTCACATTGTTTAAATTGACACAAATATCATTATTACAAACATTAAGTTCATGTCAATTGTCGAAACCATTTTTAAATAGTGTTTTGGAAAATGAGAATCGACTTTAAGAAAAACGAAAGCGGGAGTCGCCACCAATATTTTTAGGTGTGATTGGATCACCTTATAAAATGTTTTGTTTTAAAACGTTAATTTTGGTCTACGAAAGTCGAGAAAACAGATTCAGGAGTCGGTTACGTACGAGGAAGGGTTAGCACCCTCGTAACGCCCAAAAATTGGTACCTAATTGATTATCAAGTGCCTTTAATGTCGGAAATTTGAAAGTTTTAAGATGCAAACCTGTTTTAATTAGAATGTCTCAATTTTGGAAATTAATGCTCACTTATTTTAACCGAGTCAAAACATTACATCCAGTAAGTTAGGACGCAACATTTTAAAACCTTCGAAATTAAGCTCGTCTTTCGAAAATTTCTATCTCGAAACAACAAAACGCCATATCCAGTAAGTTAGGACACTATGTTTTGAAATCTCGAAATAATTGTTTATGTTTTGAAAACTCAAAATCACTTAGAAGGGTGCTTGACTATTCAATTCAACGAGAAAAGTCGCAACCCGAGAAGTTAGGCACTACCTTTCTCGAAGTTTCCAAACATCAAGCATTGCCTTTTATTTTTTAAAAAAAACTTTGGAATATTATTTTAAATGACGTTTTAGGATGACATATTAATGCATCATGAAGCATAGATGTACAAAATATTCTAACATTTCCATACAAACATAAATAGTATCATTAAGACAAAACTAAATAACATGAACATACTTTTAATGAAAAAATCATACTAGGGTAAATATAAGATAATAAACAAATAAAAATATGAGTAAACTAAAAGAAAAACATAATCCATGCAAAATTATACAACAATATATATCATAAAATAGCATATAAAAGAAATAATTAAACATGGCATATAAAAAATGAAACTATGCCCAAATAAGATAAATGACATACACTAAAAAATGAATAAATAGAACATTTACAAATTATAAAATATAATGCAATAGTTCAAAATACATGAAATGGTAATATAATATATATACATGCATAGAAAATATATATTTGAAAATAAACTATATAAAAGGTTAAATATTATAATATATAAAATACATAATCAAATGTATAAAAGATAGGAATAAATATACATATTTGAAAAATGAAGAAATTAAAATAAAAAAAGGGTTGAAAAACTAAGATAGACGAAGAATAAAATAAGAACAAACCACGAGAGTAAGAACGTAAGAGGAGAGAAATTTGAGTGAATGCTCTCAAGAATTCTTATTGCTTCCCAAAACTCAAGTGATTTACAATGAAGAGAGAGGCCTCTATTTATAGTTGAGCCTCCCCAAATCCAACGGTACAGATCAATTACATCAACGGTTAAGATTAAAGGATATCTACAAATTAAATCTCCAAGATTACAAGATAATATCTTCAAGATTGCATATCATATCAAAGATTGCATATCATATCTAAGATTGTATCATATCTAAGATTGCATATCATATCTAGGATTGCATATCATATCTAAGATTGCATATCCTTAAAGATTATATTTCCATATGAGTCAAGCTTATAGATGGACCTTAAATCTTTTCAAGTAATAGGCCATTCCAATTAGGCCAAATTGTAACACCCCAAACCCGCCCAGACGTTATGGCGAATCGGACGTGCCACATTGGAGTTGAAAACCCACGTTCCGTTTTAGTGTTTTAAAACCATACATTTTATTGAGTTAACAAAGTATATGGAAGCTGGGCACCAGGTAGATATCCGAGACAGAGGAGGTGAGCCATGAAGGCTGCTTAAGTACCAAGCTCTTTAATTGGATCCAATCCTAGACATGCCCACAACCATAGCCACACTTTGTTATATCGAGTTTAAATTTGTTTAAGTGGACGTCTTTGATAAATCGATCAATCGTGGTGTTGAGATATTTTGAAAACAAGTATCATTTTGAAAACACGTCCTAAGTCTAGCCCATTTGAATAATTATTAACCAATTTTTAAAGTTATTAAAATTAAAATAATTCCGAAAAGAAATAAAAGGAAAGTTAAAATTGGTCTTATTACAACCCAAAAATAAATAATAATTAAAGGAAATTAAATGAAAACCAACACTTATTTAAAAGCCCAAAGATGATCACCGTGCCCACTGAATCCTCTCCGGCCCAAGTCCCACATCAAGGCTCACTGCAAGGTTAAGGAAAGGGGGTGAGTTTGGAAACTCGGTGTGCAACAAGCCCTTTCGAGCCCAAAATAATAACTACTGTTGGGTCTAAGCCCAAATCCAATCTCAATCATGCATTTGGGCAGTAGCCCTTTTCATATTTCATATTTCATAATCTTGGGTGAAGCCTTTTCATATTTCATATTCTTGGGCAAGCCTTTTCATATTTCATATTCTTGGGCCAAAGCCTTTATGTAAGCAGTATTGCCCTTAGGCCCATTTCAATGTCACATATAATTTCAATGAAAGAATGCAACCCATTTGGGGAGACTACTCAACCCACCATCCGCTACTCTCCACCGTACCAACCAACACACCATGTGGGATTAACTCGACCTACCGCTAAACTCTCCACCCTTGGCGGCATAGCGCTTTATCATATAACGGAGGCCTAGCCTCTTTTAATAACAGGGCAAAAGCCCTTTCAATAAGCGGGGCATAAGCCCTTTTATAAGCTGGGCATAAGCCCTTTTGATAAGCGGGGCATAAGCCCTTTTCACTTCCTCCATCCATATAAAACCCAACCCAATGCATTTATGATTACCTCATGTGCATATCATACATATCATGTGCATATCATACATTTCATGTGCATATCATACATACCATATTTATCAAAATCCCATGTATTAAAATCATACATAAACCCTAGGGGTATAATGGTCATTTTACCTAGGGCAAAAGCGGTCATTTTCATGGTATAAGGGTAATCTCATAATTTTACCAAAATTAGGGTTTCCATGTTCATTAACGATTCTCGACAATCCATGGGTGCAAACAGTGATTCGGCCCATGTTTAGCGAAATCGAGTTATTGGGCCTAAAACCCTAATGGGCCCTACTTAGCCAATTTCGTCATCTAGGCCCATTTAGCCTATATTCCATAACGGTTTTAACAGTCTTATCATGCCATATAACAGATTTCCGTTTTCTACCAATTTTTACCCAAATGGGCCCGAAAGCCCAATGGGCCCCACTTCGCCCCTCGAGGCCCAACTTACCAAGAACGCCAAAAATCACATTCTTACTGTTTCCATCGTTCTCGATCACCGTCTCATCGATTCTAACTAACTAGTGAGCGTTCGCTTGCTCACAAGTCCTCGAAATGCCGAATTTGACATTTGACTTTTCGCATTTTATCGCTTTAAGCTATAAAAGGGTTCGTTACACACCTGATTTGCGATATTCCTTGACGAGATCTCCTATGCGATTTCTCCTATAATCAATTGTTAAATAGATTAGCTCGCAATAATTGAACCAAATTAAGAACTTTCCAATATTAACACTTACACATTCGCCACCATCCATAATGGCCTTAAGCACCTTACCTTTGTCGTGATTGATGACTAGGCCTAGCTACTCCGTGATCCAAGCTACTCCAAATCGACACTACACCTTGCTGCTCCTTCAATAAATAAACCAAAAATATTAAAAGAAGACCCCATAGAGTCTATGCCCATATTCGCCATCTCCCTAAACTTGGAGTTTCGGCTTTTAACCAAAGCTACACTAGGAATTGTTTAGAGTTTGAACACTTACCACAGTCTTTCTCCTCTTGAATCCGGATGCCTAAAAGGTAAGGGAATCGAATGCCAACTATTGAGAAGGAAGAAAAAGGTTGCTGGTCACAAAGAATCGGCACCCCCTATCTTCACTGATTCGGCTTTTTGCGGCACTTCGGCAAAAATAGAGATAAAGGAAAACAATGGTGAATGAAAGGAAATAGTGGGCTGATTTGAAAGAAAGAAAAGGAAGAAAATTGAGTAGAAGGGAGGTAGATTCGGCAGAAAAGAAAGAGAAAAAGCTACACACCAAAGAACAAAATCGGCACAACTAAGACCCTAATGCCGAAATTACTAACCTAATACCCCCTGCTGAAAATCCCTCTCCAAACTCCCTTATTCGCCAACTCTATCTCCATATCACATCCCTAAAATCTCTCCCTTATCCCTCCTTAATTTATGCATTTGACTTGATCCAACTCTCTCTCTTACAGAATCCACTCGGGTTCCAACACTTACCCTTCTGCACAAAAATAAATACTCCTATTTGCCAACACAGGGAATCGATCCCAGGTCTTCCCCAACACTTACACGCCACCTTTAAAGCTCCCTAGTGGCGTCACTTAGCCACTTTGCCAGAGGATCTTTTTGTGATACACTTTACCCACAACTTAATATAAGGGCACCTAGCCAGAACCCCTAACTCCTAAGTCCAAAATTTAAAAATTCCACCGGGTTTTGGCCAACTCATGGGCCTTCCATAAGCCCATTTACATACCCAAATTATGAATTCCATCATCACCTACCAAATTTTAGAAATTTACTTAAAATATCAAGAATCGCGAAAAACCCGAAAATCAGGATGTTACAACTCTACCCTCCTTAAAGAAATTTCGACCTCGAAATTTACCTGGTCAAAACAGTTGAGGGTACTGCTGACGCATTGCCTCTTCGGTCTCCCAAGTAGCTTCATCCTTGCCATGGTTCCTCCAAAGTACCTTCACCAACGGGACTAACCTCCTTCTCAACAGCTTGAAATCACGATCAAGTATTTGCACAGGTTCCTCTTCAAAGGTCAAATCCATTGTACCTCAATTTACGCAATCGGCACGATATGAGTTGGGTCGAACGATATCGCCTTAGCATGGACACATGGAAGACATCGTGAATGCGATCCGATTCGGAGGTAACTCTAGGCGATAAGCCACCGCCTATCCGCAATGATTCGGTAAGGCCCAATAAACCGTGGGCTCAACTTACCCTTCTTACCAAATCTCAAGATCTTCTTCCAAGGTGAAACTTTCAAAAGACCATGTCTCCTACCGCATATTCAATATCCTTACGCTTCAGATCGGCATAAGACTTTTGTCGATCCGCCGCCTCTTTAACCTCTTCCGATTACCTTAATCTTGTCTTGATTCGCCACCAACTCGGTCCAAGTATTTGCCTTTCCCCAATTACGCCCAACAAGTAGGCGGCGACACCTTCGCCCATATAGTGCCTCATATGGAGCCATCTGAATACTTGCTTGATAACTGTTGTTATATCGCGAACTCCGCTAAGGGCAAATGCTCCTCCCAGCTGCCTTTAAACTCAATAGCACAACCCCTCAACATATCCTCTAAAATCTGAATAACCCTCTCTGACTGCCCATCCGACTGAGGGTGAAAAGCCGTACTGAAATCCAATCGCGTTCCCAATGCCTCATGCAACTTCTGCCAAAACCGAGATGTAAACCTTGGGTCTCGATCTGAAATTATCGATACTGGCACACCATGCAACCGTACTATTTCCGCCACATACAATCTGGCCAACTTCTGAAGTGAGTAATCGGTTCGGACATGTATGAAATGAGCAGATTTCGTGAGTCTATCCACAATCACCCAAACCGAATCCTTCTTAGAAGGTGTCAACAGCAACCCACTTACAAAGTCCATAGTTACCCTTTCCCACTTCCAAAGTGGTATCTTTACTGGTTGTAACAATCCGAAGGTAGTTGATGCTCGGCCTTCACTTGTTGACATGTCAAACATCTCCCAACAAATTCGGTCACTTCTCGCTTAAGCCCAGGCCACCAATATTGCTCTCGCAAGTCTCGATACAACTTACTCCCTCCTGGATGCATAGCACAAGGTCCATTATGTGCCTCTTTCAAAATCATCAATCTCAAATCGGAGTTCTTCGGCATACAAATTCTCCCTCGAAAACAAAGAATTCCCTCACTATTCAACCCAAAGTCAGGATTCTCCCCCTTCTTAACTTGCCGAAACCGAGCAACCAACGACTCGTCCTCCAACTGTTGCTTCTTAATCTATTCCACCCAAGTCGGTCTCACCTGTAACTCTGCCAACAAACTCCGTCGGCATACAAACTTAGACGAGCAAACATCGCTTTAATTCCGCCATGACCCTTCGACTTAACGCATCGCCACGACATTCGCCTTACAGGTGGTACTCAATCGAACAGTCATAGTCCTTTAACAACTCTATCCACCTTCACGCCTAAGATTCAGCTCCTTTTGAGTCGCAAGTACTTAAGACTCTTGTGATCCGTATAGATGATGCATTTCTCTCCATACGGTAATGCCTCCATATCTTAAGTGCAAAGATTACACGCCAATTCCAAGTCATGCGTAGGGTAGTTCACCTCATATGGCTTAAGGCGTCGTGAAGCATAGCGACCACTTTACCCTCTTGCATCAACACGCACCCAAACCTACATGTGACGCATCATTGACACCGTGAAATCCTTACCGGACTCTGGTGAATCAAAGCTGGCGCTTAGTCAAAACCTTCTTCAACTTTTCAAAAGCCTCTTCTGCTTATCTGTCCAAACAAAAGGTGCTCCTTCCTTATAAGTTTAGATTAGCGGTCTGCCATCACGGAAAATCCTTCCACGAATCTCCGATAATAACTCGCCAACCCCGAAAACTTGAATTTCATTATCGACTTGGTGGCTTCCATTCCAAAATGGCTTCAATCTTCGAGGTCCACCTTGATCCCTTCAGCAGACACAACATGCCCTAAGAAGGTAACTTCCTTCACCAAAACTCGCACTTACTAAACTTTGCATAAAGTTGCTTCTCCCTTAACACTTGCAAAGACTACTACGAAGATGCTCATCATGCTTCTCTTACATTTCCGAATACACCAAGATATCAACAATAAAAACTACTACGAACCGATCCAAGTATGGTTGGAATACCGATTCATCAAATCCATGAATGCTGCCGGTGCATTAGTCAACCCAAATGGCATTACCGAAACTCGTAATGTCTATGTCGAGTCTGAGCATTTGTCTTATAAATATCCCCTCTTTAACTCTTAATTGATGATATCCAATCGAAGGTCGATCTTAGAAAACACCGAGGCTCCTTTTAATTGGTCGAGCAGATCATCGATTCTTGGTAACGGATACTTGTTCTTGATAGTTAGCTTATTCAAGCTGCGATAGTTAATACACATTCGCATAGTCCCATCTTTCTTCTTCTGAACAGCACAGGGTGCACCCACGGAGAAACACTTGGTCTTATAAACCCTCTATCCAGCAGCTCTTGAATCGAAGCTTTCAATTCTACCAACTCCTTTGGTGCCATCCGACAAGCGCAATGGACACGAGGAGTATTCCGGTAGTAAGTCGATTCCAAACTCGACTTCTCTGTTGGGGTAATCCGGAAGTTCATCCAGGAATACATCCGAAATTTCCTAATAGTCCTAACCGACTCCACCGTTATCTCCTCAAGTCCCGTTTGACTTACAAAGGCCAAGTCGCCTCACAACCTTTCCGGATCAACTTCTCGGCTCTTAACGCAAAACAACATTGGATAAATAATCCCTTCGTTCCCCTATGACCATTATCTCCTCATCTTGACAGTTCTTAGTACCATCCTCTTTGCGGCACAATCCAACGTCGCCTTGTGCTTAGTTAACCAATCCATTCCCGAATAAGATCAAAATCCGAAATGGTAGCTCCATCAAATCTCCTTGAAGATTTTATCCGTGTCACTAATCTGATCTTGCCTTAAAAATTTTATCTACCTTAACCGAATGTCCCAATAGACTTATATCGATACCCCACTCACGGTCTTCTCGGAAGCACATCCAAAGCCCAGATACATCACAAGCAACATACGAGTGGGTGGAACCCACATCAATCAAAGCGATGTAAGGCATGCTATGAATGAAGAACGTGCCGTTATAACATCAAGAGCGTCACCCTCCTCACGATGTCGTGCGGCATAAACCAACGGCGGTTGTCGAGCTTGACATGTCCGGCACCTCTCCGCCAGTGCCCCACGTCCTCGTCCATTACCATTGCCACCTCTACCTTACCCCGACCCTCGTGGTGGTGGTCCTCCTCGCCGTGGTTGGACATCCCTTTGCTGCCGCTAGCTCTGAGCTGTCCTCCGAGGACACTCTCGAACTTATGCTCCTTTGACCCACATCGAAAACATGCTCCGATTCGTTTCAGCACTCCCCATATGCACCCTACCACAGTCCCCGCAAGCTGCGGTCTATAAGTATTCTTCGAACCGCTCGAACCGGTTCCTCCATCCTTGCTCTTTTAACACTTGATTCGTGGCACTCGAGGTGCGAAATCCCTCTTGAATCTGGGTCTATCCTTCTCACGATTACATCGCTCACTCGGCTTCACCTCCTCGGCTATCTTAGCCTTTTCTACCAATGCGGCAAAACCACGCTCCCTCCGTGGAGCTATCAATATCCTAAGCTCATCGCGGAGACCATCCTCAAGCGGACACTGCGTTCATATTGATTGCCACTATACCACTAGCATATCGACTCGACCTCAAAATTACGCCTCATACTATGCTACGGTCTTATCACCTTGAGTCGATTCAAGAATTCCTTCGACGAGCATCCACATAGCTTGCTCCAACATACCTCCCTTTAAAGCGCTTTTGAACAATTCCCGTGTTACTTGCTCAATTGGGGTACTCTCCTTTACGGTGATCCACCATCGGTATGCCTCGTCACGTAGCGGCGACACGGCTCCTTTCGGTTTTGCTCCTTTGAGCGGTCTAGGTAAATCCATGATCCGTTCTGTTGCCTCCACCAATATTACGCCACATTCGGGGCCACTCGAGATACACCCTAAATACCTTTGCTCGTTGGCGGAGTCGCTCCGATATAGACCCCTATTCACCGTCCCAATACTAGCTCCAGCCACTCTTTCTAAAACCCTTAACATGGCTTGGGATAAGCGTCATCCCCCATGACCCGATCATAAGACCGGTCTCCGTTGCTTACGACACGGTGGCTCCTCGGTGGCCTATGCCCCGAGGATGAAGATTCACTTGCACCCTTCGCGACCACGTCCGCATGCCTCGTCCTGACTCCTCTAGTACTCATATCGAATTATCGATTTGAATTTTATGAAATTAGTATAACGTTCCCTTGTTTATTAAGAAAATGTCTTATGTAGATATAGCAGTTCAAGGATTTTTCGTATCATCGTAGCCTAGCTACGGTCTCATTCCTACTGTTACTGACTCTACCCTAGCTAAAGTCTCATAGTAGGGTCTCAAAGACTATTCATAATATCATATCAATATCATATATTGTAAGGAAAATATACTTACAGACTTGGTGCAGGGATTGATGCGCCACTTCTTTCTCCAATCCATTTAAAACTCAAAAAGCCATATTTTTGCTTATAGAGGTAGAAATTTAAAATTTTGATTTGAAAGCACCCTTATTTTGAAACTCTTGTTTAAAACATAAAACTTGTACCATTTTAACAAATATACTCCATAAAATATCTTTAAAATGAACTTTTCAAAACCATCTCCAAAATACCCTTCTTAGGCCTAAGTTTTGAAAAAATTTTTGGACCCGATCCACAACCGAGTTGTTGCAACCTAGGCTCGATACCACTAAATGTAACACCCCAAACCCGGCCCAGACGTTATGGTAGAATCGGCGTGCCATATTGGAGTTGAAAACCCACGCCCGTTTTAGTGTTTTAAAACTATACATTTTATTGAGTTAACAAAGTATATGGAAAGTGGGCACCGGTAGATATCCAAGACAGAGGAGGTGAGCCATGAAGGTCGCTTAAGTACCAAGCTCTTTAATTGGATCCAATCCTAGACATGCCCACAACCATAGCCACACTTTGTTATATCGAGTTTAAATTTGTTTAAGTGGGCGTCTTTGATAAATCGATTAATCGTGGTGTTGAGATATTTTGAAAACAAGTATCATTTTGAAAACACGTCCTAAGTCTAGCCCATTTGAATAATTATTAACCAATTTTAAAGTTATTAAAATTAAAATAATTTGAAAAGAAATAAAAGGAAAGTTAAAATTGGTCTTATTACAACCCAAAATAAATAATAATTAAAGGAAATTAAATGAAAACCAACACTTATTTAAAAGCCCAAAGATGATCACCGTGGCCACTCTGAATCCTCTAGGCCCAAGTCCCACATCAAGGCTCACTGCAAGGTTAAGGAAAGGGGGTGAGTTTGGAAACTCGATGTGCAACAAGCCCCTTTCGAGCCCAAAATAATAACGACTGTTGGGTCTAAGCCCAAATCAATCTCAATCATGCTTTGGTAGTAGCCCTTTTCATATTTCATATTTCATAATCTTGGGTGAAGCCTTTTCATATTTCATATTCTTGGGCGAAGCCTTTTCATATTTCATATTCTTTGGTCAAGCCTTTCTTTATCAGCAGTATGGCCCTTAGGCCCATTTCAATGTCACATATAATTTCAATGAAAGAATGCAACCCATTTGGGAGACTACTCAACCCACCATCCGCTACTCTCCACCGTACCAACCAACACACCATGTGAGGATTAACTCGACCCACCCCCTTAAACTCTCCCTTTGGCGGCATAGTTGCTTTATCATATAATGGAGGGCCTAGCCTCTTTTTAATAAGCTCGGGCAAAAGCCCTTTCAATAAGCGGGGCATAAGCCCTTTTATAAGCGGGGCATAAGCCCTTTTGATAAGCAGGGCATAAGCCCTTTTCACTTCCTCCATCCATATAAAAACCCAACCCAATGCATTTATGATTACCTCATGTGCATATCATACATATCATGTGCATATCATACATTTCATGTGCATATCATACATACCATATTTATCAAAATCCCATGTATTAAAATCATACATAAACCCTAGGGGTATAATGGTCATTTTACCTAGGGGCAAAACGGTCATTTCCATGGTATAAGGGTAATCTCATAATTTTACCAAAATTAGGGTTTCCATGTTCATTAACGATTCTTGACAATCCATGGGTGCAAGCAGTGATTCGGCCCATTTTAGCGAAATCGAGTTATTGGGCCTAAAACCCTAATGGGCCCTACTTAGCCAATTTCGTCATCTAGGCCCATTTAGCCTATATTCCATAACGGTTTTAACGGTCTTATCATGCCATATAATGATTTTCATTTTCTACCAATTTTACCCAAATGGGCGAAAGCCCAATGGGCCCCACTTGACCCTCGAGGTAACTTACCAAGAACGCCAAAAATCACATTCTTACCGTTTCCATCGTTCTCGATCACCGTCTCATCAATTCTAACTAACTAGTGAGCGTTAAACTTGCTCACAAGTCCTCGAAATGCCGAATTTGGCATTTTACTTTTAAACATTTATCGCTTTAAGCTATAAAAGGGTTCGTTACACACGATTTACGATATTCCTTGACGAGATCTCCTATGCGATTTCTCCTATAATCAATTGTTAAATAGATTAGCTCGCAATAATTGAACCAAATTAAGAACTTTCCAATATTAACACTTACACATTCGGCCACCATCCATAATGGCCTTAGGCACCTTACCTTTGTCGCGATTGATGACTAGGCCTAGCTACTCCGGCAATCCAAGCTACTCCAAATCGACACTACACCTTGCTGCTCCTTCAATAAATAAACCAAAAATATTAAAAGAAGACCCCATAGAGTCTATGCCCATATTTGGCCATCTCCCTAAACTTGGAGTTTCGGCTTTTGACCAAAGCTACACTAGGAATTGTTTAGAGTTTGAACACTTACCACAGTCTTTCTCCTCTTGAATCCGGATGCCTAAAAGGTAAGGGAATCGAATGCCAACTATTGAGAAGGAAGAAAAAGGTTGCTGGTCACAAAGAATCGGCACCCCCTATCTTCACTGATTCGGCTTTTTGAAGCACTTGGCAAAAATAGAGATAAAGGAAAACAATGGTGAATGAAAGGAAATAGTGGGCTGATTTGAAAGAAAGAAAAAGGAAGAAAATTGAGTAGAAGGGAGGTAGATTCGGCTGGAAAAGAAAGAGAGAAAAAGCTACACACCAAAGAACAAAATCGGCACAACTAAGACCCTAATGCCGAAATTACTAACCTAATACCCCTCTGCCGAAAATCCCCTCTCCAAACTCCTTATTCAGCCAACTCTATCTCCATATCACATCCTAAAATCTCTCCCTTATCCCTCCTTAATTTATGCATTTGACTTGATCCAACTCTCTCCTCTTACGAATCCACTCGGGTTCCAACACTTACCCTTCTGCACAAAAATAAATACTCCTATTTGCCAACACAGGAATCGATCCCGTGTCTTCCCCAACACTTACGCCACCTTTAAAGCTCCCTAGTGGCGTCACTTAGCCACTTTGCGGAGGATCTTTTGTGATACACTTTACCCACAACTTAATATAAGGGCACCTAGCCGAACCCTAACTCCTAAGTCCAAAATTTAAAAATTCCACAGGTTTTGGCCAACTCATGGGCCTTCCATAAGCCCATTTACATACCCAAATTATGAATTCCATCATCACCTACCAAATTTTAGAAATTTACTTAAAATATCAAGAATCGCGAAAAACCCGAAAATCAGGATGTTACACAAATTATATGTTTGTAATTTTGTACTAGACTTGAACTTTGTTTTATTTTTATTTTTTGGGGTTTATTATTCTAAATCTTGAAATAAATTTGGGCAAAATGGGCTATTACATCAATAATGTGGAATTGGAATGTTCTAGCATGGTGTGAAATTGAAACAACCACGATTCCTTGAAAGCCTTTATACAATTTAAATTCACATTGGCTTTGATGGAAAAATGCCTTGACTTCTTGAAGTTTTGAAAAGACACATATCGTGCCAAGAAATATCCTCCAAAGGACGTGCACTGTAATTTGTAATAGTTCCTTGCCTATGGACTCATTTGTTTCATTTTCCATTTTCGCTCCTTCGATACTAATCTAATAGTTATGGCCACTTTCGTTTCCGTAGAGGAGAGGCAATCTCGAAATCCACGTAAAAAATGATGTAACGATTCAAAGTCTTTACTTGATTTCCTTATTCTTTTTCCTTTAAATTACTTGTTTTTATCAAGATCGAGAATGAAACTCCAAATATGTCGGCGACGTACGCCCCACATTTTCCCTACTAAAAAAGGATCAATATATATAAAAACTAAATCCTTTTCAATATTTGGGAAATACCTACGAGAGTTATAAAAATGAAAAGTCATTTGTTGTTTCCAATTTCACTTTCTAATAGAATTTTTCATTTTCCAAGCTCTGTTACTTATTCCCCTAAAAGCTTTTATTTATATTTCAGTAAAATTGGGCCAGAATGCTTGCACCAAAAAATTTAACGTAAAACGAAGAAGGCAATAACTGAATTGGAGTCCCATGATAAAGACATAATTCCACTTAATATCAGAACGTGAAATATTGTTGATGAATTTATTTTGAATTTCAATCATTTAGTTGCCATTTTCCATTTTACAAATATGATAAGTGTGATAAAAACTTTTTAACAACAACAAGGTTATAAGATTTTATGCTTTGCATAATTATTTCTACATTGTGGCACATACATATCACTGTTAGGGGAATCTGGTAAGGCTCATTCAATTTTGAGATAGACGTGAATTTTTAACCATCAACATAACATGTGCATACACAACTTCAAAAAATTAGAAAAATAGGATGGCATGCATAACAAATATGTGTGCTTGTCATGCAAGTGTACTATATCCCATATTGCTTTTCCATATGTTTTTCTCCATATTACCATCTAAGTGTTTGTTTGGAGTGGACGTAATAGTTCAATCCTAGTTTCAACGCAGGAAAATACATGTACGACATAATCATCTTTATTGAACCTTATTTAAGTGATCCGTTTAATGCCATTTAAGAATTATAAAGGGAAGTATAAATGTGTGTCTTTGAATTAATATTTAGATTTGAAGTAATAAAAATTAATGCTAATTAAACTGAAATATTGAATGTTATAATTAAATAGAAATATTGAATGTTTTCTTTTATTGTAAAGTATTCTAGTCTAATGCGGTTATAACACTTCCTATAAATGCCAATTTTTTCCCCTGCACATCTCGTTCGAAATTAATTTTACGAACCAAGTTTAACTTGTAACATCAGATTCGCACAGCATGGCAAGCCTTAATGTTTATTTCGTACTAATGGTTTTATTTTTAACTTGTGGGGCAATAATGGCTACGAAGGAGAATGACCAGATTATTAAGGAAAATAATTGTGAAACTAAAATGGGTTTGCCCTGTGTTCTAGAAGCTTTCACGAGTATTTTCAATACGAGGAGTATTTCTAACAAGTCTTTTTGTGAACTGGTTGTGTTGGGAAAAGTTTGCCACTCGGCATTAGTAAAGAGGACTCTTGAAAATCCTCTATTCAAAGACCTAAACCCAATGACAATTATAGCTAAGAGCATCGACATGGAATAATTGCCTTGCATTGATCGATTCACCATCTCCAAATCGCTTAAGTATATAGGATTGCTAAAGCTAAAAAACGGTTACCAGACGTAAAGAGCCACTATTGTTCTTTTGTCTTTATTTTTGATATTGTTCCGAAAGCTTCATTAAAATGTGTCATTAAATTTAAAGCCTACTTAAATTATATTTAGTTGTACGGAAATTAAATGGTTCCATAGAAGCCATTACTTAATACACAATGATTTTATACATGCCATTATTTTTAATTTTATAGCACCGGAACACGAGAACCATCTCAAATCGAGCACTACATATTGTTTCACATTGTTTAAATTGACACAAATATCATTATTATAAGCATTAAGTTCATGTCAATAATGTGGAATTGGAATGTTCTAGCATGGTGTGAAATTGAAACAACCACGATTCATTGAAAGCCTTTATACAATTTAAATTCACATTGGCTTTGATGGAAAAATGCCTTGACTTCTTGAAGTTTTGAAAAGACACATATCGTGCCACGAAATATCCTCCAAAGGACGTGCACTGTAATTTGTAATAGTTCCTTGCCTATGGACTTATTTGTTTCATTTTCCATCTTCGTTCCTTCGATACTAATCTAATAGTTATGGCCACTTTCGTTTCCGTAGAGGAGAGGCAATCTCGGAATCCACGTCAAAAATGATGTAACGATTCAAAGTCTTAACTTGATTTCCTTATTCTTCTTCCTTTAAATTACTTGTTTTTATCAAGATCGAGAATGAAACTCCAAATATGTTGGCGACGTACGCCCCACATTTTCCCTACTAAAAAAGTATCAATTTATATAAAAACTAAATCCGTTTCATTATTTGGGAAATACCTACGAGAGTTATAAAAATGAAAAGTCATTTGTTGTTTCCAATTTCACTCTCTAATAGAATTTTTCATTTTCCAAGCTCTGTTACTTATTCCCCTAAAAGCTTTTATTCATATTTCAGTAAAATTGGGACAGAACGATTACACCTAAAAATTTAACGTAGAACGATGAAGAAAATAACCGAATTGGAGTCCCATGATAAAGACATAATTCGAATTAATATCATAACGTGAAATATTGTTGATGAATTAATTTTGAATATCAATCATTTAGTTTCCATTTTCCATTTTACAAATATGATAAGTGCGATAAAAACTTTTTAACAACAACAAGGTTATAAGATTTTACACTTTGCATAATTATTTCTACATTGTGGCACATAAATATCCTTTGTTAGGGAATCGGTATAGCTCATTCAATTTTGAGATGCACGTGAATTTTTAACCATCAACATAACATGTTCATACACAACTTCAAAAAACTAGAAAAATAGGATGGCACGCATAACAAATATTTGTGCCTGTCATGGAAGTGTACTATATCCCATATTGCTTTTTCCATATGTTTTTTCTCCATATTACCGTCTAGGTGTTTGTTTGGAGTGGACGTAATAGTTCAATCCTAGTTTCAACGCAGGAAAATACATGTACGACATAATCATCTTTATTGAACCTTATTTAAGTGATCCGCTAATGCCATTTAAAATTATAAAGGGAAGTATAAATGTGTGTCTTTGAATTATTATTTAGATTTGTAGTAATAAAATTAGTGCTAATTAAACTGAAATATTGAATGTTATATTAAATAGAAATATTGAATGTTTTCTTTTATTATAACGTATTCTAGTCTAATGCGTTATAACACTTCCTATAAATGCCAATTTTTTCCCTGCAAATCTCGTTGAAATTAATTTTGAACCAAGTTTAACTTGTAACATCAGATTCGCATAGTATGGCAAGCCCTAATGTTTATTTCGTACTAGTGGTTTTATTTTAACTTGTGGGCGATAATGGCTCTGAAGGAGAACGACAGATTATTAAGGAAAATAATTGTGAAACTAAAATGGGTTTGCCCTATGTTCTAGAAGCTTTCACAGTATTTTCAATACAGGAGTATTTCTAACAAGTCTTGCGGCGAACTTGTTGTGTTGGGAAAAGTTTGCCACTCGGCATTAGTAAAGAGGACTCTTGAAAATCCTCTATTCAAAGACCTAAACCCAGCGACAATTATAGCTAAGAGCATTCAGACATGGAATAATTGCCTTGCATTGATCGATTCACCATCTCCGTCTGCTTAAGTATATAGGATTGCTAAAGCTAAAAAACGGTTACCAGATGTAAAGGGCCAAAATTGTTCTTTTGTCTTTATTTTTGATATTGTTCCGAAAGCTTCATTAAAATTTGTCATTAAATTTAAAGCCTACTTAAATTATATTTAGTTGTACGGAAATTAAATGGTTCTATAGAAGCCATTACTTAATACACAATGATTTTATACACGCCATTATTTTTAATTTTATAGCACCGGAACACGAGAACCATCTCAAATCGAGCACTAGATATTGTTTCACATTGTTTAAATTGACACAAATATCATTATTATAAACATTAAGTTCATGTCAATAATGTGGAATTGGAATGTTCTAGCGTGGTGTGAAATTGAAACAACCACGATTCCTTGAAAGCCTTTATACAATTTAAATTCACATTGGCTTTGATGGAAAAATGCTTTGACTTCTTGAAGTTTTGAAAAGACATATCGTGCCACGAAATATCCTCCAAAGGACGTGCACTGTAATTTGTAATAGTTCTTTGCCTATGGACTCATTTGTTTCATTTTCCATCTTCACTCCTTCGATACTAATCTAATAGTTATGGCCACTTTCGTTTAGTAGAGGAGAGGCAATCTGGAATCCACGTCCAAAAATGATGTAACGATTCAAAGTCTTAACTTGATTTCCTTATTCTTCTTCCTTTAAATTACTTGTTTTTATCAAGATCGAGAATGAAACTCCAAATATGTTGGCGACGTACGCCCCACATTTTCCCTACTAAAAAAGGATCAATTTATATAAAAACTAAATCCTTTTCATTATTTGGGAAATACCTACGAGAGTTATAAAAATGAAAAGTCATTTGTTGTTTCCAATTTCACTCTCTAATAGAATTTTTCATTTTCCAAGCTCTGTTACTTATTCCCCTAAAAGCTTTTATTCATATTTCAGTAAAATTGAGCCAGAACGCTTACACCTAAAAATTTAACGTAGAACGATGAAGAAAATAATCGAATTGGAGTCCCATGATAAAGACATAATTCGACTTAATATTAGAATGTGAAATATTGTTGATGAATTAATTTTGAATGTCAATCATTTAGTTGCCATTTTCCATTTCACAAATATGATAAGTGCGATAAAAACTTTTTAACAACAACAAGGTTATAAGATTTTACGCTTTGCATAATTATTTCTACATTGTGGCACATAAATATCCTTTGTTAGGGAATCTGGTCTAGCTCATTCAATTTTGAGATGCACGTGAATTTTAACCATCAACATAACATGTGCATACACAACTTCAAAAATTAGAAAAATAGGATGGCACGCATAACAAATATGTGTGCCTATCATGCAAGTGTACTATATCCCATTTTGCTTTTTCCATATGTTTTTTCTCCATATTACCGTCTAGGTGTTTGTTTGGAGTGGACGTAATAGTTCAATCCTAGTTTCAACGAAGGAAAATACATGTACGACATAATCATCTTTATTGAACCTTATTTAAGTGATCCGTTTAATGCCATTTAAGAATTATAAAGGGAAGTATAAATGTGTGTATTTGAATTAATATTTAGACTTGTAGTAATAAAAATTAATGCTAATTAAACTAAAATATTGAATGTTATAATTAAATAGAAATATCGAATGTTTTCTTTTATTGTAACGTATTCTAGTCTAATGCGGTTATAACACTTCCTATAAATTCCAGTTTTTTCCCCTGCAAATCTCGTTCGAAATTAATTTTAATAACCAAGTTTAACTTGTAACATCAGGTTCGCACAGCATGGCAAGCCTTAATGTTTATTTCGTACTAGTGGTTTTATTTTTAACTTGTGGGGCAGTAATGGCTACGAAGGAGAACAACCAGATTATTAAGGAAAATAATTGTGAAACTAAAATGGGTTTGCCCTGTGTTCTAGAAGCTTTCACGAGTATTTTCAATACAGGGAGTATTTCTAACAAGTGTTGCGGCAAACTTGTTGTGTTGGGAAAAGTTTGCCACTCAGCATTAGTAAAGAGGACTCTTGAAAATCCTCTATTCAAAGACCTAAACCAATGACAATTATAGCTAAGAGCATTCGGACATGGAATAATTGCCTTGCATTGATCGATTCACCATCTCCAAATGCTTAAGTATATAGGATTGCTAAAGCTAAAAAGCGGTTACCGGGCGTAGAGGGTCAAAATTGTTCTTTTGTCTTTATTTTTGATATTGTTCCGAAAGCTTCATTAAAATGAGTCATTAAATTTAAAGCCTACTTAAATTATATTTAGTTGTACGGAAATTAAATGGTTCTATAGAAGCCATTACTTAATACACAATGATTTTATACATGCCATTATTTTTAATTTTATTGCACCGGAACACGAGAACCATCTCAAATCGAGCACTACATACTGCTTCACATTGTTTAAATTGACACAAATATAATTATTATAAACATTAAGTTCATGTCAATAATGTGGAATTGGAATGTTCTAGCGTGGTGTGAAATTGAAACAACCACGATTCGTTGAAAGCCTTTATACAATTTAAATTCACATTGGCTTTGATGGAAAAATGCCTTGACTTCTTGAAGTTTTGAAAAGACACATATCGTGCCACGAAATATCCTCCAAAGGACGTGCACTGTAATTTGTAATAGTTCCTTGCCTATGGACTCATTTGTTTCATTTTCCATCTTCGCTCCTTCGATACTAATCTAATAGTTATGGCCACTTTCGTTTCCGTAGAAGAGAGGCAATCTCGGAATCCACGTCAAAAGTGATGTAACGATTCAAAGTCTTAACTTGATGTCCTTATTCTTCTTCCTTTAAATTACTTGTTTTTATCAAGATCGAGAATGCAACTCCAAATATGTCGGCGACATACGCCCCACATTTTCCCTACTAAAAAAGGATCAATTTATTTAAAAACTAAATCCTTTTCATTATTTGGGAAATACCTATGAGAGTTATAAAAATGAAAAGTCATTTGCTGTTTCCAATTTCACTCTCTAATAGAATTTTTCATTTTCCAAGCTCTGTTACTTATTCCCCTAAAAGCTTTTATTCATGTTTCAGTAAAATTGGGCCAGAACGCTTACACCTAAAAATTTAACGTAGAACGATGAAGAAAATAACCGAATTGGAGTCCCATGATAAAGACATAATTCGACTTAATATCATAACGTGAAATATTGTTGATGAATTAATTTTGAATGTCAATCATTTAGTTGCCATTTTCCATTTTACAAATACGATAAGTGCGATAAAAACTTTTCGACAACAACAAGGTTATAAGATTTTACGCTTTGCATAATTATTTCTACATTGTGGCACATACATATCCTTTGTTAGGGAATCGGTATAGCTCATTAAATTTTGAGATGCACGTGAATTTTAACCATCAACATAACATGTGCATACACAACTTCAAAAATTAGAAAAATAGGATGTACGCATAACAAATATGTGTGCTGTCATATAAGTGTACTATATCCCATATTGCTTTTTCCATATGTTTTTCTCCATATTACCGTCTAGGTGTTTGTTTGGAGTGGACGTAATAGTTCAATCCTAGTTTCAACGAGGAAAATACATATACGACATAATCATCTTTATTGAACCTTATTTGGTGATCCGTTTAATGCCATTTAAGAATTATAAAGGGAAGTATAAATGTGTGTCTTTGAATTAATATTTAGATTTGTAGTAATAAAAATTAATGCTAATTAAACTGAAATATTGAATGTCATAATTAAATAGAAATATTGAATGTTTTCTTTTATTGTATCGTATTCTAGTCTAATGCGGTTATAACACTTCCTATAAATTCCAGTTTTTTCCCCTGTAAATCTCGTTCGAAATTAATTTTACGAACCAAGTTTAACTTGTAACATCAGATTCGCATAGCATGGCAAGCCTTAATGTTTATTTCGTGCTAGTCGTTTTATTTTTAACTTGTGGGGCAGTAATAGCTACGAAGGAGAACGACCAGATTATAAAGGAAAATAATTGTGAAACTAAAATGGGTTTGCCCTGTGTTCTAGAAGCTTTCACGAGTATTTTCAATACAGGGAGTATTTCTAACAAGTGTTGCGGCCAACTTGTTGTGTTGGGAAAAGTTTGCCACTCAGCATTAGTAAAGAGGACTCTTGAAAATCCTCTATTCAAAGACCTAAACCCAGCGACAATTATAGCTAAGAGCATTCAGACATGGAATAATTGCCTTGCATTGATCGATTCACCATCTCCTTTGCTTAAGTATATAGGATTGCTCTGACTAAAAAGCGGTTACTAGATGTAAAGGGCCAAAATTGTTCTTTTGTCTTTATTTTTTATATTGTTCCGAAAGCTTCATTAAAATGTGTCATTAAATTTAAAGCCTACTTAAATTATATTTAGTTGTACGGAAATTAAATGGTTCTATAGAAGCCATTACTTAATACACAATGATTTTATACATGCCATTATTTTTAATTTTATAGCACCGGAACACGAGAACCATCTCAAATCGAGCACTACATATTGTTTCACATTGTTTAAATTGACACAAATATCATTATTATAAACATTAAGTTCATGTCAATAATGTGGAATTGGAATGTTCTAGCGTGGTGTGAAATTGAAACAACCACGATTCGTTGAAAGCCTTTATACAATTTAAGTTCACATTGGCTTTGATGGAAAAATGCCTTGACTTCCTAAAGTTTTGAAAAGACACATATCGTGCCACGAAATATCCTCCAAAGGACGTGCACTGTAATTTGTAATAGTTCCTTGCCTATGGACTCATTTGTTTCATTTTCCATTTTCGCTCCTTCGATACTAATCTAATAATTATGGCCACTTTCATTTCCGTAGAGGAGAGGCAATCTAGGAATCCACGTCAAAAATGATGTAACAATTCAAAGTCTTAATTTGATTTCCTTATTCTTCTTCCTTTAAATTACTTGTTTTTATCAAGATCGAGAATGCAACTCCAAATATGTCGGCGACGTACGCCCCACATTTTCCCAACTAAAAAGGACCAATTTATATAAAACTAAATCCTTTTCATTATTTGGGAAATACCTCGAGAGTTATAAAATGAAAAGTCATTTGTTGTTTCCAATTTCACTCTCTAATAGAATTTTTCATTTTCCAAGCTCATTACTTATTCCCTAAAAGCTTTTATTCATATTTGGTAAAATTGGGCGAGCGCTTACTCCTAAAAATTTAACGTGAGAACGAAGAAGACAATAACCGAATTGGAGTCCCATGATAAAGACATAATTCGACTTAATATCGAGCGTAAAATATTGTTGATGAATTAATTTTGAATGTCAATCATTTAGTTGCCATTTTCCATTTTACAAATATGATAAGTGCGATAAAAACTTTTTAACAACAACAAGGTTATAAGATTTTACGCTTTGCATAATTATTTCTACATTGTGGCACATACATATCCTTTGTTAGGGAATCGGTATAGCTCATTCAATTTTGAGATGCTCGTGAATTTTTAACCATAGAAAAATAGGATGGCACGCATAACAAATATGTGTGCTGTCATGCAAGTGTACTATATCCCATATTGCTTTTTCCATATGTTTTTCTCCATATTAACATCTAGTTGTTTGTTTGGAGTGGACGTAATAGTTCAATCCTAGTTTCAATGCAGGAAAACACATGTACGACACAATCATCTTTATTGAACCTTATTTAAGTGATCCGTTTAATGCCATTTAAGGATTATAAAGGGAAGTATAAATGTGTGTCTTTGAATTAATATTTAGGTTTGTAGTAATAAAATTAATGCTAATTAAACTGAAATATTGAATGTTATAATTAAATAGAATTATTGAATGTTTTCTTTTATTGTAATGTATTCTAGTCTAATGCGGTTATAACACTTCCTATAAATGCCTGTATTTTCCCCTGCAAATCTCGTTCGAAATTAATTTCTGAACCAAGTTTAACTAGTAACATCGATTCGCATGACATGGCAAGCCTTAATGTTTATTTCGTACTAGTGGTTTTATTTTTAACTTGTGGGGCTGTAATGGCTACGAAGGAGAACGACAAGATTATTAAGAAAATAATTGTGAAACTAAAATGGGTTTTCCCTGTGTTCTAGAAGCTTTCACGAGTATTTTCAATACAGGGAGTATTTCTAACAAGTGTTGCGGCGAACTTGTTGTGTTGGGAAAAGTTTCCCACTCAACATTAGTAAAGAGGACTCTTGAAAATCCTCTATTCAAAGACCTAAACCCAGCGACAATTATAGCTAAGAGCATTCAGACATTGAATAATTGCCTTGCATTGATCGATTCACCATCTCTGTTCTGCTAAGGACATAGGATTGCTAAAGCTAAAAAACGGTTACCAGACGTAAAGGGCCAAAATTGTTCTTTTGTCTTTATTTTTGATATTGTTCAGAAAGCTTCATTAAAATGTGTCATTAAATTTAAAGCCTACTTAAATTATATTTAGTTGTACGGAAATTAAATGGTTCTATAGAAGCCATTACTTAATACACAATGATTTTATACATGCCATTATTTTTAATTTTATAGCATCGGAACACGAGAACCATCTCAAATCGAGCACTACATATTGTTTCACATTGTTTAAATTGACACAAATATCATTATTATAAACATTAAGTTCATGTCAATAATGTGGAATTGGAATGTTCTAGCGTGGTGTGAAATTGAAACAACCACGATTCGTTGAAAGCCTTTATACAATTTAAGTTCACATTGGCTTTGATGGAAAAATGCCTTGACTTCTTAAAGTTTTGAAAAGACACATATCGTGCCATGAAATATCCTGCAAAGGACGTGCACTGTGATTTGTAATAGTTCGTTGCGTATGGACTCATTTGTTTCATTTTCCATTTTCGCTCCTTCGATACTAATCTAATAGATATGGCCACTTTTGTTTTCGTAGAGGAGAGGCAATCTCGAAATCCATGTCAAAAATGATGTAACGATTCAAAGTCTTAACTTGATTTCTGATAAACATGTCAAATTGCATATTTTTTGTGCTTAATTTGGTTTATTGATGAACCGAACCACGCTAATTAAGTGTTTTATGATTTAATTCTTGTCGGGGATGCAATTGATCAAAAGCAAGTGAAAAGGGCCAAATTAGAAGAAAATTATTGGAATGGGCCAAAGCGAAAAGATGGAGCAAGCCGGGACTAGTCATAAATTTGACTTTGTAAAAAGCCAAAAATAGGAAATTCTATTTTAAGCTTATTTTAATTTTATTTATTTTAATTATTATTATTTTAGATTTTATATTAATTTTTTAAGCTATTTTTAGTAAACCCTATCTACATAAATAGGGGTTTTAGTTCTTAGGAAATCATCCATTAATCAATTGTCTTTACATTCCTATTTCATTTTGGAATTCCATTACCCACTTTGTTTTCTTTTTCTTAATTCAATTGAGCATTAGATTATTTTGTCTTCTTTTTACAAAATTTGTCTAATTCTCTTTGCAATTTTCCTATCCATTTCCACTACCTTTTTCATATAATTTCTATCATTTCCATAACCTTCAAGCATGATTAAATTCATGCCACACTAAACCCTTTCACTTTAAGCGGTGTTAACCGGTCAAAATACCCGTGAGTTACGAACCCGAGCTATTTAACTCCCAACTTCGATATTTATTATTTCTCCGGATTAAGAGTATGACTTCGTCAACTCACAAAGTCAAGTCAATACTAAGTCAAAAAAGACGTCGTTTGAGTTAGTGTGGCAAGACATACAGTTGGAATTCCAAAAGGATCGATTGTCTAATTGGTCTTAGTGAACACATTGGCGTGCCAAGTGGGGATTGCTATTTGGTTCCGTCAAGGGAAGTAGTAACAATTTAAATGCCCCAACGTTTGAGGGCATTGGTTGAGCTAGGCTCTTCTAGAATGCAAAAGCTGCGGAGTTCTAAATCACGAGCGTTTCGTAGGTTCTTCGATCGATAAGGGTTAGTTATAGAGCATAAAATTGTTTGTTTCTTGACCAGATTAGTGTCTGCAGGCGGTTGTCGTCTCCATGACGTTTGGGGAAATGTGTGACCCTAAAGTTACCCTAGTCGGAAGCGGTTTTGGGACCGCTAAACCGAGTCACCAAATTATTTGAATATGATATTTATTGTTTAAAATATGTGAAAATAAATGTGTGGAAGTTTTAAGCTTCGATTTAGTAAATTGCATGTGAATTTAGTCAATAGGACTTATGTGTGACACTTTTGAAATGTGATAGATCAAAACATAAGGATCTGTTAGTGCATGTAAGAAAAAGGGGGGACTTGCATGTCAATTTTTCCCCCCATTTAGTAGTGGCCGGCCATGACAAATAGGGTGGACAAAGTGTGATGGGCAAAACATGTCATAGACATGTTATGTTGGTGCATCATGGGAGGAACAATAAAATAAAAAGTTAGTAATAAAGAAATGGAAAAAGAAAAAGGATGAAAGAAAAAAAAAAGGGATCATCATTTATGTTCTTGCTAGCCAAATCTAAAGAAAAAAAAAAGAGGGAACAAGAGCATTCGGTGATGAAAACAAGTTGTGTCCTTTGATTCTTCTTGGCAGAATTGAAAGGAGGAAGAAAGGAGTGAAGCAATCGGCCATCTTAGGTCAATATTAAGGTAAGGTGTTCATATTAGTTCTTGAAATTTTAGTTGATCTTGAGTGAGATATCAAGTTATTTTTTTTTTGTAACCCATGATGAAATTTTGATTTTGGATTGAGTAAGGTTTTTGACTATGGTAGTTAATAATGGTGAGTTTTGTTGTTTCATGTTAAAGTTAGGTGAATGATGATGGATGAGTGTTTGAACCATAAAAAGAATTCGGCTACCTTATTATGAACTAAGGCCGAATGTGAGTTGGTTGTGGTTGAATATTGCATGCTTGGTAGAATGGTGGATGAAAGTGCCGAATGTGGTCTTTGGTTTGGCATGAGGTGATAAATAAGGGTTTAAAAGATAGCTTAAGTTAATTGATACTCACTAATGAGTTTGAATGGAAGCTTTGTTAAGTGTGAAATGAGTGGCCGAGAGAGAGAACTATGGACTATTGCCGAATGTATGTTGGATTGATAGAGTCTCCAAATTGATTTTATGTGTGTATGCATGACCGAATATAATCGGCCACATGAGTAAAGAAATGGGTTATTTGATATGTGGTAAAAGTTAAGTGTTAAACGAAATGGAAATGATATCATATTGGAATATGTATACTTGACCACATGAATGAGTACATAGGTTGATGTGTATGTTCGGCCATAGATAAGCATATTGATGGCTTTATCTTGGCCTAGAAAATTCGGCTAAGGTGAATATTGGCTAATATGTTGAGTTGATTCATGATTTCATATGTATGTGACTTTAGTGTCTAATGTATATATATGGGCTAAGTACCTTGAGTTCCTCTTTTGATGCTCAAATGATTAAATCAATTTATTTGTTAAATTAAGCTCAAGAGCAAAGGGGAACTAAATCCGATAAAGGGAAGGAAAAAGTGGTCGAATAGCCATCGAAATCGTTCGACAACATCCGAGGTAAGTTTTGAGCAATGAGACTTAGTTTATGATTTGATTAAGTCATGATGTATGAGCGTAACAAATATACGGTGATATGATGATTCTATTTGAATTACATGTTGAGTTAATTAGTCTATCGTATGATGGGTGGCCGTATGTGCATAGAGATCGTGTTATAAAGCAAACTAAACCATCTTTGTTTGTATGTGGCTAGTGAGCTAAAATGGGAATGTATCGTGACTTGTGTTGAACTCTAATTATGAAAATGAAATATAGATGTGTCATGATTGTTGATATGTGCATGAATATTAGGATGATAACGGGCTAAGTCCGAAGGCAATTGTGCGAGTTACTATATCAAGGCTAAGTCCGAAGGCAATTGTGCGAGTTACTATATTGGGCTAAGTCCGAAGGCATTTGTGCGAGTCACTATATCCGGGCTATGTCGAAGGCATTCGACGAGTAACTATATCCGGATAAATCCGAAGGTACTTGGCTTGGGAATGAGCGATCTTGCTGTAATAAATTTCCATTAATCGCTCGTAAAATCCAGCGATGAGGTATGTTTCAGTATATGCATCGAATTAGTTGATTTCTTACAAATAGTATTCGCTCAGTTGATAAATGAACTACCGGCCTTTGGCTAAGTTGATCTTTGTGTATGAATATAAGGGTTGGTAATGTGAAGTAAGTATGATATTGAGAATTTGTGCATACGAAATTATCTGTTTAGCTACATGAATGCTATACTTTGGTTGTGTCTAAATTCATGGCTCAAACTTACTAAGCATTAAATGCTTACTCCGTTTCTTTGATTCTCTGTTTTATAGATTTTGGTTTGTCAACTATCGGACTCGGGATTGTTGAAGTCGAAGTCGCCCACACTATCAAAGCCCCCTTTTTGGTACACTTTTGGTTGAACTTTGAAATGGCATGTATAGGACTACCCTTTTTGTTGTGGGTCATGGACCATTTGGATTTGTAAAATTTTGGATAGCCATGCGAAAATGGTTATATATTTTTTGAGCATAATGTTATAATCATTTGGTATGGATATGGTTATTGAGAGGTGTGGATATGCTTGGCAAGAATTGGCCATTGGAATGGTTAATCACTATCATAATTTGTGCTATATATGCTAAAGGGTTAGTTGAATCATGGAATCTATGTAATAGGTAAAGTCTACCCTAAAGGCAGATGCTGACAGCAGCAGTGGTGTGAATTTGAAAAATCACTAAAAATAGTAGAAATGGAATTAAATAGTGAATAAATTATGTAATCGAACCTTGATAAATATACCTTCATATGGAAGAAACGAAACGGTCATATGAGTTGTAATTTAAGAGATATTTAAGTTTTTGTGGGACAGGGCCAGAGCGATTTCTGGATCCCCTGATCTGATTTTGGAAATTCATTATAAATTAACCAGAGATAATTAGAAATTATGCCATATATGTACAGATTCCTTTTGAGTCTAGTTTCATTAGAAATAAACGGCACAAGTATTGAAGCCCTGTACAAGGAGTTATCTAAGTCGCATTGTAGAAAGGTAAGTGTAGTCGAACCCTGTAACAGGGAGACTTTAACTAATAAACTGTACTAATTGGCTTGACCAAAAATTCTAGAAACAAATTTGTAGATGAACATATAAGTCTAGTTTCGGAAAAATTTACGGAACTGGTTTTCGAGTTTTGGAACTCGAGATATGATTTTAAAGTGACAGTGGCGCAGTTGGCCAGCATGTCTGGAAATTTTTAAATGGACTGTGCAAATAAGTGGATTAAGCCCGTTAACCCCTCGTGTCCGACTCAAACAGCGGTCTCAAAGTGCAGGGTGTTACAGAGAATAAAATATAAAACCTGAAATAAACACAAGAAAATGTAAAAAGTAAAAGGAAAAGATGAAATAAAAATAAATAACGAAATAATTTAAAGGAAATCAATAAAACTTAGCTCGGCCTTAAGCACGGGTTTTCCCGTCTTTGACCCGATCCTCGAAATTAGGTGAACTCCTCTTTTCCGATTAAATCATAAAAACACTTAATTAGCAGGATTCAGTTCATCAATAAACCAAATTAAGCACAAAAATATGAATCCCCTACTTAGCTCATGCTTGCCCTTAAGCATGTTGTTCTTTCAAACATTAGAATCAATTCCACAATTTATTAAAAATCGAGCCCTTTTCCATATCCTCAATCAATGCAAACAACATAGGCAAAAAGAAATAAATGTTCAAAATATACATTTTAATCAACAAGTGTCATAAAATTGAAATATGTCAACTAAACAATTTCGCTAAATTGAGATTGAATCCCATAGTTTGCACGTCATTATTAATTAACTATGCATCAGAAAATTAATAGACAAGATCAAACCTTTTTACACGAACTAGGATAACAACCCAAGCACCCTATCCCAGTTACTCAGTTCAAACAGTCTTTATTTATTATGTATTATTTTTTTCTCTCTTTTTTTATTTTATAGGGTGTTCAGCTAGCGCAATGTTTGTAAGTTATCGACTTGTCACTCGAACCTTTTTACGCGAGACAAGATGACAACCCAAGCACCCTGCCCCGGTTACTCAATTCGGTCACGTTTTCGAAACTTCATTCATAGCCTGAACCTTTATTAATTTATTTATGCACAAGCAAACATATTTTCCAAACAATCAATTTATACGAAAAATCTAGCCACATATATCAACTTTAAAACACAAATATCGACTAATCTATATATTTGAACATTTAAAAAATTTGCCCCATTGTCCAAATTAACTAAGTATGAGATTAAAGGCTCAATGTCAAATAAACTATCGAATGAATTCAACTTAAGATTGAACACATGCAAAAGAGAGACATGCAGCAAAAGTCATGCATATTTACTAACCAACTCAACCCCCCTACTTACTCTATGCTTGTCCTCAAGCATGTGTTATATGCAATAAAGTTTAGTAACTCAAACAACAAGCAAAGAAAAAGGTTAAGAATTCTCCCCATGTGTTTCAACTAATGTTGTCGGCATTAGGAAATAATTGTCAGCATTTAGCACTGTGTGCCCATGCTACCATCATTATCTGACTTCTGCAAAACCTGCATTACGTTCCTGAAAATAGAAAATTCACTAGATTAAATAAAAATTTATTTATTTACAACCTAAATATTAAACTAAAAAAAATTAAATAAATGAAAAGAAATTTGGGTTGCCTCCCAAAAAGCGCTTTTGTTTAACGTCATTAGCTCGACGACCTTAAATGTTATCCTTTGGGTTTATTGAGAATTAATTTTCCCATCTTGTGCACTTGGGCGTTCTTGCGAAAGGTTTGACCTTTTCCACTATCCTTGAAGCATTTCTCGGATTCTCCTATCATTTGATCTTCTTCGTTAATATTTTCCTCTATTGGAATCCTTGTATGTTCTAGAAGCGGTTTGATTTCCAATTTGAGGCTTTCATCACGACTTCACGTATTGGTTTTTGGATCATCGATAATTCCTCTTGCTTAACATCGAGATCTACATTCCTGCAAGGCACAATTTGTGACTTATCATTGAGATGTCCCATATCTTCATAAACATTAAACTTAACCATTTCATTGTCAAATTCCATGGTGAGTGCTCCACTCCAAACATCAATTCTCGTTCGTGCTGTACTCAGGAATGGTCTCCCAAGAATTATGTCAGACGAATTAGCCGAATTGTCATCCTCCATGTTGATAATATAAAAATCTACAGGGAAAACTAATTGTTAACTTTAACAAGGGCGTCTTCAAGCGACCCTTCGGGATGAGCAGTATCTGTCCATAGCTGGATTATTACTCCTGTCTCTTTTAAAGGACCCGCGTTAATCAGTTTATAAATAGAATAAGGCATAACATTAATGGAAGCCCCTAAATCACACATGGCTTTCTTAATGCCTATATTGCCTATCTCACAAGGAATAGCAAACATACCTTGGTCCTTGTATTTGGGTGGAACTTTCTTTTGCGACCTTCAGAGACATTTTCTCCTACATTTACTCTTTCGTTACCTATTAACCTCCTTTTGGTAGAACACAATTCCTTGAGAATTTTGCATAACGAGGATCTGTTTGATAGCGTTGAGTAAAGGGATATTTACCCCACCTTCCTGAATATCTCGAGGATTTCTTTTCCTCCTTCTCTTTCTTATCCTTGCAAGCCTCCACGGAAAAGGAGGTGGCATCTGGCCAGTTTCGAATTTCCGATTCGGCCTTCTTGTTGGATCCAGAGATCTGCTTTTCCGTTCCTTTTCTTGCCTATGTTTTTGGTGGGCTGTTTCTAGAACCTTTCCGCTCTGAAGAGTTATTACCGACATTCTGAGGGGTTCGGCTCTGTTTGAAGGTAGTTTACCTTGAGACTCAAGCGATTAACTGCCATTGAGAGTTTACTAACTTGATTAGTTAACTCTTGTATTGATGCGTCTGTCCTCTGTTGATATTTTGCAACATCGGTAGCAAGTCTTTCCATGATAGCTTCTAGAGATGTGCTCGGCTTGTGTTGTGGTGGTGGTTGCAGAGGTCTCGGTTGGTATGGTGGATTATATCAAGGATTAGCTCCGTAATTCAGGTTCGGATGATCCTTCCACCCGGGATTGTAGGTGTTGGAGAAAGGATCATAGTGTCTTTGCGGAGGTCCTGAAAACCTCCGATAGCGTCAACATGTGCCGTTGAACTGTCGTTAAAGGTTGGGCACAAATCCGTCGGGTGTTCAGACGTAGTACAAATTCCACATAGTGGGGTCAAACTCTTCTTTTCTGTAAGCAAAGATTGAACAACATTCGTAAGCTTATCCAATTTATCTTCTAAAGTTGAAACGTTTACCCCATTAACCTATCTTATCGGTTCCGAATTTGGCCGATATTGTTGAGAATTTGCCGCCATGGTGGATATTAGCTCTCTTGCCCTTTGAGAGGTCATATTGACAAGCGCTCCTCCGCTAGCAGCGTCGATCATCTTCATTTCCATAGGGAGCAAACCCTCGTAGAAATATTGAAGAAACGATTGTTCGGTCAACCCATGTTGAGGACAACTTGCACACAGTTTTTTGTACCACTCCCGTGAGTCGTAGAGCGATTCACTCTCAATTGGCGAATTCCCACTATGTCCCTCCTAAGCTCATTTGCTCGTGTGTTGGGAAGAACACATCAAGAAATACATGAGATAAGTCATCCCACGTTGTGATAGAACCGGGAGGTAAGTAAAATAACTATTCTTTTGCTGTATCAACTAAAGAAAAAGGAAAGGCCCGAAGTTTGATCTCATCTTCTAGTACTCCCTGGGGTTTCATGCTTGAACAGACCATGTGGAATTCTCTCAAGTGAGTGTGTGGATTTTCGTTCTTCAGGCCTCGAAAAGTGGGCAAAAGGTGAATCAAGCCCGACTTCAATTCAAAAGGGGTTCCTCCGGTTGGATAGTTGATGCATAACGGTGTTTGCTCGTTGGGAGCAGCGGCTAGTTGACGAATGGTTCGGTTTGCCATTCTTTCTAGTTCACCGAGGTTGTTTTTTGTTTCAAAGAGTGGTTCGGTCTCAGGTTCAACCTCTTGACTTGTTTCCACGTCGAATTGCCTCTGCAATTGCTTCGCTCAACTTTTCAACGTCGGATTCTAGGATTCCTTGTTCTAGCTCAACTCACCTTTACTTGCGTTTAAGAGCTTACATCTCTTTTATCATGCTCATGCTGATTTCTCGATCTACGGGTCGTATTCGAGATCTCCTGATGAAGATCTGGTCATGAAGACGATTTAAACAATTGTAAGTGTTGCCAGTCCCCGGCAACGGTGCCAAAATTGATGGCTGTCGATTCCACAAATATAAACCTACACCTAGTTTGCAAATTAAAGCAATATAGGGAGTAGGGTCGATCCCATAGAGGCTGGAATTACTGAAAATTGTTTGTTTCTTGACCAGATTAGTGTCTGGGCAGTTGTCGTGCCCGCGAAGTTTAGGGGGGAAATAAAATATGAAACCTAAAATAAATACAAAAAAACGTAAAAAGTAAAAAGTAAAAGATGAAATGAAAATAAAAAGATGAAATAAAAATAAATAACAAAATAATTTTAAGGAAAATCAATAAAACTTAGCTCAGCCTTAAGCACGGTTTTTCTCGTCTTTGACCCGTTCCTCGAAATTAGGTGAACTTCTCTTTTCCGATAAGCTAGTTATAGTTTCCAAGGACGCCTCGGACACCAACTCTTCCTTGTGTAAATTAGTTATGGGCGTCCTATAACTAACCCTTACCGATCGAACAACCTACGAAAGCGTTCGTGATTTAGAACTCCGTGATTTGCGTTCTAGAAGAGCCTAGCTCGAACCAATGCCCTTAAACGTTGGGGCATTTAAATCCGGTTACTACTTCCTTGGCGGAGACAAACAGCAATCCCCACTTGGCACGCCAATGTGTTCACGGAAGACCAATTAGACAATCGATCCTTTTGGAATTCCAAGCTGAATGTCTAGCCACACTAACTCAAGCAGCGTCTTTTTGACATAGTATTGACTTGACTTTGTGAGTTGACGAAGTCATACTCTTAATTCGAGAAATAATAAATATCGAAGTTGGGAGTTAAATAGCTCGGGTTAAGTAACTCACGGGTATTTTAGTGGGTTAACAATGACTTAAAAGTGAAAGGGTTTAGTGTGGCATGAATTTAATCATGCTTGAAGGTTATGGAAATGATAGAAATTATATGAAAAAGGTAGTGGAAATGGATAGGAAAAATTGCAAAGAGAATTAGACAAATTTTGTAAAAGAAGACAAAATAATCTAATGCTCAATTAAATTAAGAAAAAGAAAACAAAGTGGATAATGGAATTCCAAAATGAAGTAGGAATGTAAAGACAATTGATTAATGGATGATTTCCTAAGAACTAAAACCCCCTATTTATATAGATAGGGTTTACTAAAAATAGCTTAAGAAAATTAATATAAAATCTAAAATAATAATAATTAAAAATAAATAAAATTAAAATAAACTTAAAATAGAATTTCCTATTTTTGGCTTTTTACAAAGTCAAATTTATGACTAGTCCTTGGCTTGCTCCATCTTTTCGCTTTGGCCCATTCCAATAATTTTCTTCTAATTTGGCCCCTTTTCAGCTTGCTTTTGATCAATTGCATCACGACAAGAATTAAATCATAAAAACACTTAATTAGCAGGGTTCAGTTCATCAATAAACCAAATTAAGCACAAAAAATATGCAATTTGACATGTTTATCAATTTCCTTATTCTTCTTCCTTTAAATTACTTGGTTTTATCAAGATCGAGAATGAAACTCCAAATATGTCGGTGACGTACGCCCCGCATTTTCCCTACTAAAAAAGGATCAATTTATATAAAAACTAAATCCTTTTCATTATTTGGGAAATACCTACGAGAGTTATAAAAATGAAAAGTCATTTGTTGTTTCCAATTTCACTCTCTAATAGAATTTTTCATTTTCCAAGCTCATTACTTATTCCCTAAAAGCTTTTATTAGTATTTCGGTAAAATTGGGCGAACGCTTACACCTAAAAATTTAACGTAGAGCGAAGAAGGCAATAACGAATTGGAGTCCCATGATAAAGACATAATTGACTTAATATCGAGCGTAAAATATTGTTGATGAATTAATTTTGAATGTCAATCATTTAGTTGCCATTTTCCATTTTACAAATATGATAAGTGTGATAAAAACTTTTTAACAACAACAAGGTTATAAGAATTTACGCTTTGCATAATTATTTCTACATTGTGGCACATACATATCTTTATTAGGGAATCGGTATAGCTCATTCAATTTTGAGATGCACGTGAATTTTAACCATCAACATAACATGTGCATACACAACTTCAAAAATTAGAAAATAGGATGGCACACAAAACAAATATGTGTACTGTCATGCAAGTGTACTATATCCCATATTGCTTTTCCATATGTTTTTCTCCATATTACCGTCTAGGTGTTTGTTTGGAGTGGACGTAATAGTTCAATCCTAGTTTCAATGAGAAAAACACATTTAAAATTATAAAGGGAAGTATAAATGTGTGTCTTTGAATTAATATTTAGATTTGTAGTAATAAAAATTAATGCTAATTACACTAAAATATTGAATGTTTTCTTTTATTGTAACGTATTCTAGTCTAATGCGGTTATAACACTTCCTATAAATGCCAATTTCTTCCCCTGCAAATCTCGTTCGAAATTAATTTTACGAACCAAGTTTAACTAGTAACATCAGATTCGCACAGCATGGCAAGCCTTAATGTTTATTTCGTACTAGTGGTTTTATTTTTAACTTGTGGGGCAGTAATGGCTACGAAGGAGAATGACCAGGTTATTAAGGAAAATAATTGTGAAACTAAAATGGGTTTGCCCTGTGTTCTAGAAGCTTTCACGAGTATTTTCAATACAGGGAGTATTTCTAACAAGTGTTGCGGCGAACTTGTTGTGTTGGGAAAAGTTTGCCACTCAGCATTAGTAAAGAGGACTCTTGAAAATCCTCTATTCAAAGACCTAAACCCAGCGACAATTATAGCTAAGAGCATTCAAGCATGGAATAATTGCCTTGCATTGATCGATTCACCATCTCCGTCTGCTTAAGGATATAGGATTGCTAAAGCTAAAAAATGGTTACCAGACGTAAAGGGCCAAAATTGTTCTTTTGTCTTTATGATTGATATTGTTCCGAAAGCTTCATTAAAATGTGTCATTAAATTTAAAGCCTACTTAAATTATATTTAGTTGTACGGAAATTAAATGGTTCTATAGAAGCCATTACTTAATACACAATGATTTTATACATGCCATTATTTTTAATTTTATAGCACGGAACACGAGAACCATCTCAAATTCGAGCAGTACATATTGTTTCACATTGTTTAAATTGACACAAATATCATTATTATAAACATTAAGTTCTTGTGAATAATGTGGAATTGGAATGTTCTAGTGTGGTGTGAAATTGAAACAACCACGATTCCTTGAAAGCCTTTATACAATTTAAGTTCACATTGGCTTTGATGGAAAAATGCCTTGACTTCTTGAAGTTTTGAAAAGACACATATCGTGCCACGAAATATCCTCCGAAGGACGTGCACAGTAATTTGTAATAGTTCCTTGCCTATGGACTCATTTGTTTCATTTTCCATTTTCGCTCCTTCGATACTAATCTAATAGTTATGGCCACTTTCGTTTCCGTAGAGGAGAGGCAATGTCGAAATCCACGTCAAAAATGATGTAACGATTCAAAGTCTTAACTTGATTTCCTTATTCTTCTTCCTTTAAATTACTTATTTTTACCAAGATCGAGAATGAAACTCCAAATATGTCGTGACGTCGCCCACATTTTCCCAACTAAAAAGGACCAATTTATATAAAAACTAAATCCTTTTCATTATTTGGGAAATACCTATGAGAGTTATAAAAATGAAAAGTCATTTGTTGTTTCCAATTTCACTCTCTAATAGAATTTTCATTTTCCAAGCTCATTACTTATTCCCTAAAAGCTTTTATTCATATTTCATGAAATTGGGCGAGCGCTTACTCCTAAAAATTTAACGTAGAACGAAGAAGACAATAACGAATTGGAGTCCCATGATAAAGACATAATTCGACTTAATATCGAGCGTAAAATATTGTTGATGAATTAATTTTGAATGTCAATCATTTAGTTGCCATTTTCCATTTTACAAATATGATAAGTGCGATAAAAACTTTTTAACAACAACAAGGTTATAAGATTTTACGCTTTGCATAATTATTTCTACATTGTGGCACATACATATCCTTTGTTAGGGAATTTGGTATAGCTCATTCAATTTTGAGATGCACGTGAATTTTTAACCATCAACATAACATGTGTATACACAACCTCAAAAAATTAGAAAAATAGGATGGCACACATAACAAATATGTGTGCCTGTCATGCAAGTGTACTATATCCCAGATTGCTTTTTCCATATGTTTTTTCTGCATATTACCGCCTAGGTGTTTGTTTGGAGTGGACGTAATAGTTCAATCCTAGTTTCAACGCAGAAAAACACATGTACGACATAATCATCTTTATTGAACCTTATTTAAGTGATCCGTTTAATGCCATTTAAAATTATAAAGGGAAGTATAAATGTGTGTCTTTGAATTAATTTTCAGATTCGTAGTAATAAAAATTAATGCTAATTAAAATGAAATATTGAAGGTTATAATTAAATAGAAATATTGAATGTTTTCTTTTATTATAACGTATTCTAGTCTAATGCGGTTATAACACTTCCTATAAATGCGGTTTTTCCCTGCAAATCTCGTTCGAAATTAATTTCTGAACCAAGTTTAACTAGTAACATCGATTCGCACAACATGGCAAGCCTTAATGTTTATTTCGTACTAGTGGTTTTATTTTTTAACTTGTGGGGCGATAATGGCGACGAAGGAAACGACCAGATTATTAAGGAAATAATTGTGAAACTAAAATGGGTTTGCCACTGTGTTCTAGAAGCTTTCACAGTATTTTCAATACAGGAGTATTTCTAACAAGTGTTGCGGCGAACTTGTTGTGTTGGGAAAAGTTTGCCACTCGGCATTAGTAAAGAGGACTTTTGAAAATCCTCTATTCAAAGACCTAAACCAATGACAATTATAGCTAAGAGCATTCAGACATGGAATAATTGCCTTGCATTGATCGATTCGCCATCTCCGTGCCTTAAGGATATAGGATTGCTAAAGCTAAAAGCGGTTACGGGCGTAAAGGGCCAAAATTGTTCTTTTGTCTTTATTTTTGATATTGTTCAAAGCTTCATTAAAATGTGTCATTAAATTTAAAGCCTACTTAAATTATATTTAGTTGTCTGAAATTAAATGGTTCTATAGAAGCCATTACTTAATACACAATAATTTTATACATGCCATTATTTTTAATTTTATAGCACCGAAACACGAGAACCATCTCAAATCGAGCACTACATATTGTTTCACATTGTTTACATTGACACAAATATCATTATTATAAACATTAAGTTCATGTCAATAATGTGGAATTGGAATGTTCTAGCGTGGTGTGAAATTGAAACAACCACGATTCGTTGAAAGCCTTTATACAATTTAAGTTCACATTGGCTTTGATGGAAAAATGCCTTGACTTCCTGAAGTTTTGAAAAGACACATATCGTGCCACGAAGTATCCTCCAAAGGACGTGCACTGTGATTTGTAATAGTTGGAACATACATATCACAATTAGGTGAATCTGGTATAGCTCATTCAAATTTGAGATGCAGGTGAATTTTTAACCATAGAAAAATAGGATGGCACGCATAACAAATATGTGTGCTGTCATGCTAGTGTACTATATCCCATCTTGCCTTTTCCATATGTTTTTCTCCATATTACCGTCTAGTTGCTTGTTTGTAGTGGACGTAATAGTTCAATCCTAGTTTCAACGAGGAAAACACATATACGACACAATAATCTTAAGTGAACCTTATTTAAGTGATCCGTTTAATGCCATTTAAAATTATAAAGGGAAGTATAAATGTGTGTCTTTGAATTAATATTTAGATTTGTAGTAATAAAATTAATGCTAATTAAACTGAAATATTGAATGTTATAATTAAATAGAAATATTGAATGTTTTCTTTTATTATAACGTATTCTAGTCTAATGCGTTATAACACTTCCTATAAATGCAGTTTTTCCCTACAAATCTCGTTCGAAATTAATTTCTGAACCAAGTTTAACTAGTAACATCGATTCACAGCATGGCAAGCCTTAATGTTTAATTCGTACTAGTGGTTTTATTTTTAACTTGTTGGGCGATAATGGCTACGAAGAGAACTACCAGATTATTAAGGAAAATAATTGTGAAACTAAAATGGGTTTGCCTGTGTTCTAGAAGCTTACAGTACTTTCAATACGAGGAGTATTTCTAACAAGTGTTGCGACGAACTTGTTGTGTTGGGAAAAGTTTGCCACTCAGCATTAGTAAAGAGGACTCTTGAAAATCCTCTATTCAAAGACCTAAACCCTGCGACAATTATAGCTAAGAGCATTCAGACATGGAATAATTGCCTTGCATTGATCGATTCTGTAGCACCCCAAACCCGGTGCAGAAGTTATGGACAGATCCGGCATGCCACATCAAAAATGTTAAAAAAAAAATTTTCCATTCTAAGTCCAGAAAATCGTACTTGATGTTCAAAAGATTAATTCATTAAGGGTTAAAGTGAATGGAAGCTGTGCACCAGGTAGGAAACCGGAAAAGAGGTGGTGAGTCCATCGATTGCTTAAGTACCAAGCTCCTTGAATCCAATCCTGACATGCATACCGCCATTGCCACACCTTAACGTCATGGATATTTCTAGGAAACCGATTTGATTAAGTCATTTTTAGGAAAAGTGATTAATTTTGGAAAATACTTTTATTGCGGAAGCTTTGCTTGTTGTCGTGTTATTTTGAAATCAATTTTGTTTTTGAAAAGCGCCTTAAAGCTATCCAATTTCAACAGTTAAAATAAGTAATACCTATCTTAGTAATACATATTAAAACCATCAAAAATAAATAAGCGACCTTATTACATTTAAAAGCCCAAAACCTCAAACATAATAAAAAGAATGTCAGATTCACGGAAGAAAATCAAACTTTCGAGCGGGTGGCCACTCAGAATTCCCTCACGACTCCAAGCCTACTATGGTTGGGGATTTCTGCGTGGATGAAAATAAAAGGGGTGAGTTTGGGGAAACTCGTGTGTAAATTAACCCAACCATAGCCTATATCAGCTCAAACCACGAAATAGAATAAGTTGGCCTTAGCCGAGCGAATTGAGAATAAAGCCCATAGGCCCATAATGAGCGTAAGCAGATATTACATGTTTATGCGAAACCCAACCATATCCAGCAGTATACACCCCGTACCAACCTTACACCGTGTGGGGAGACAACTCGACCCACCCAAGCTACACACCACGAATTTGCAGCATGGCTGCGAAGCAGATAATGTAGCGAGTCACGGATCTGAATAATCGTGGCGAGCCACGGAGCAGATATATGTGGCGAGCCACCGGATCGAATATTTGTGGCGAGCCACGGATCGAATATTTGTGGCATAGCCACCGAACGCTTCCTCTATAATATAACCCATGTCCCCATACAGCAGATATATAATCATGGCATACATCATACGAATCGGATCGTCATGCTTTTCGGTCAAAATTAACCTAAGGGTATAACGGTAATTTTGCACCTAGGGGTATAATGATAATTTTCCATACATAGGGTATTATAGTAATTTAGCTACTTTTAGGGTTTTCATGCATATCCTAACTATTTACGTACTATCGAACACTTACGCGCATACTTACGAATTGGGCCCATTGGCCCATGAAACGATCTTTGGCCCATTAAGCCCAAATTATCAAAATGTAAGAAATCGCAGCGTCTTGCGGTTTATTACTTTAGATTACCAAATATACAAACCCAACTATCTTACGAGCATTCGCACTTTTCGCAAATTCCCAAAATATCGACTTTTCGGCATTTGACTTTTGGCTTTTGCCAATCTAGTCTATGAGAGGGTGTCGATTACACACATTTGCGACGATATCTTGGCGAGATCCACACACGAACCGCCTACAATTGGATTACTAACACGTTAATCTAACTATTCAAATACAAACTACGTATTAACCCCTTACAATATTCGGCCAACCACACCTACAGGTCATAGTAAGCTTATAAGAAATCAATAAGCAACTCATTAACAAATTTTTGTCAATGTTTACCACATAATCATAATTTCACTGCAAGCTGTCTTCCTGAGCAACAGTCACTAAATTATTTATAACTAGAGCTACGAAACTCTAAATCAAGTGCCGTTAATTTTCCCTAAAAATAGACTCATATATCTTCTATCCATAAAATTTTCAGAATTTTTGCTATGGCCAATAAATACCAGATTTTTCTTAAAGTTTCCCATGTTTCACTGTTTGACTAATCTGACCACTCTTCATTTCGAATCAAATTTCTCATTGTACAGAATTAAAAATATGTTCTCGTTTATTCCATTTGAAACTAGACTCATTAAGCTTTAATTACATAATTTATTCAGCTTCTAATTCTTCTCCCACAATTTATGGTGATTTTCCAAAGTCACGTTACTGCTGCTGTCCCAAGCAGATTTATTACCAAATCACTCTTTCATACATACATTGCATGCTTGTTATTTAAACATGTATATCACCAATCAATCATCACATATCTATGATTTTACTTAAGTATAATCTCCATTTCATCATTTTAAAGCAGAACATGTTAGCTGATTTTTCCCTTTAACATCTAAGGCACATGCATGCTCATTTGTTTGGCTCAACTTCACCTATCTTCCATTTTTCATCAAAAGAACATGAAACGACAACCATTTCCTTCATTTTAATTCATGACTAAATGCTCACAACACAACTAAAATCAAAATATACTTCAAGAGTTAAGGTAGAATCAAGAAGAACTCATGAACCTCAAAATAGAAGCAAGGTACCAAGAACTTACCTTCAATTTTCCTCCTCCTAATGACCGAATACTCAAGAGCTTTCTCCTCTCCTTTCTCTTCTCTAACTTTCAGCTATGATGAACAAAGATGGACAAAACATTGTTCTTTTCACCCCTTTTTCTTTTAATAAAACTTCATATTTCATCCATTTAATTCTTTAATACAAAAGACATGAAATTCCTATCATGAAACATTTACCTAACCCATTATCATGGAACATTTACCTAACCCATTATCATGGAACATTTACCTAACCTATTATCATGGAACATTTACCTAACCTATTATCAATTTGTATCAATTTGTACCATAAATTATGGATATCAAGTGTACATTTTGTCTACAACAACATGATGACCAGCCACTACATGTAAAATGGGAGGTTTGTCATGCAAATCCTCCTATTTTGCACTCCTATTTATTTGGCCACTTCAATTTAGCCTATAGCATTTTCAAACATTTTCACATAGGTCCTATTTCATAATTTCACCCCCTTTTTCTTATGGAACAAAAATTAACTAAAATTGACGGGTTCTATCTTAAGCTTGGGCTTTCTAGAGGCCCACTAACAGAATTAAACCTATGCCAACATTCACAAGATTCCCGAAAATTGGGGCGTTACAGATTCACCATCTCCGTCTGCTTAAGGATATAGGATTACTAAAGCTAAAAAGTGGTTACCAGACGTAAAGGGCCAAAATTGTTCTTTTGTCTTTATTTTTGATATTGTTCCGAAAGCTTCATTAAAATGAGTCATTAAATTTAAAGCCTAATTAAATTATATTTAGTTGTACGGAAATTAAATGGTTCTATAGAAGCCATTACGTAATACACAATGATTTTATACATGCCATTAATTGTAATAGTTCCTTGCCTATGGACTCATTTGTTTCATTTTCCATTTTCGCTCCTTCGATACTAATCTAATAGTTATGGCCACTTTCGTTTCCGTAGAGGAGAGGCAATCTCGAAATCCACGTCAAAAATGATGTAACGATTCAAAGTCTTAACTTGATTTCCTTATTCTTCTTCCTTTAAATTACTTGTTTTTATCAAGATCGAGAATGAAACTCCAAATATGTAAATGACGTCGCCCACATTTTCCCTACTAAAAAGGATCAATTTATTTAAAAACTAAATCCTTTTCATTATTTGGGAAATACCTACAAGGGTTATGAAAATGAAAAGTCATTTGTTGTTTCCAATTTCACTCTCTAATAGAATTTTTCATTTTCCAAGCTCATTACTTATTCCCTAAAGCTTTTATTCATATTTGGTAAAATTGGGCGAGCAGCTTACACCTAAAAATTTAACGTAGAGCGAAGAAGGCAATAACCGAATTGGAGTCCCATGATAAAGACATAATTGACTTAATATCGAGCGTAAAATATTGTTGATGAATTAATTTTGAATTTCAATTGTTTAGTTGCCATTTTCAATTTTACAAATATGATAAGTGTGATAAAACTTTTAACAACAACAAGGTTATAAGATTTTACACTTTGCATAATTATTTCTACATTGTGGCACATACATATCCTTTGTTAGGGAATTTGGTATAGCTCATTCAATTTTGAGATGCACGTGAATTTTAACCATCAACGTAACATGTGCATACACAACCTCAAAAATTAGAAAAATAGGATGGCACGCATAACAAATATGGGTGCTGTCATGCAAGTGTACTATATCCCGTATTGCTTTTTCCATATGTTTTTCTCCATATTACCGCCTAGGCGTTTGTTTGGAGTGGGCGTAATAGTTCAATCTGGTTTCAACGCGAGAAAAACACATGTACGACATAATCATCTTTATTGAACCTTATTTAAGTGATCCGTTTAATGCCATTTAAAATTATAAAGGGAAGTATAAATGTGTGTCTTTGAATTAATTTTTAGATTTGTAGTAATAAAAATTAATGCTAATTAAACGAAATATTGAATGTTATAATTAAATAGAAATATTGAATGTTTTCTTTTATTATAACGTATTCTAGTCTAATGCGGTTATAACACTTCCTATAAATGCCGTTTTTCCCTGCAAATCTCGTTCGAAATTAATTTCTGAACCAAGTTTAACTTGTAACATCGATTCGCATGACATGGCAAGCCTTAATGTTTATTTCGTACTAGTGGTTTTATTTTTAACTTGTGGGGCGATAATGGCTACGAAGGAGAACGACCAGTTATTAAGGAAAATAATTGTGAAACTAAAATGGGTTTGCCACTGTGTTCTAGAAGCTTTCACTAGTATTTTCAATACAGGGAGAATTTCTAACAAGTGTTGCGGCGAACTTGTTGTGTTGGGAAAAGTTTGCCACTCAGGATTAATAAAGAGGACTCTTGAAAATCCTCTATTCAAAGACCTAAACCCAGCGAAAATTATAGCTAAGAGCATTCAGACATGGAATAATTGCCTTGCATTTATCGATTCACCATCTCCGTCTGCTTAAGGATATAGGATTGCTAAAGCTAAAAAACGGTTACCATGTTAGAATTAAGTGACCCAAATTCTTATTTAAATAAAATACGATGGAAAATAAAATAAAAGTAAAATCCATATAGAACTAGACTTCTTTTATTTTATTTTAGAATAAGGTTTTAAACCTTATTAAACTCCATCTATTTTATATTGATTAGGATAAGGTGTTTCAATCCTACTAGAATATGGCTTTGCAAGCCTATAAATAGACATAGTCTATTCCTCTTGTATTTGAGTAAAAATTTTTCGACATAGTGAATTTTCTTCTCCTCGCCTGTGGTTTTTTTTCCCAAAAGGGTTTCCACGTAAAATTTTTGTGTTCTTTATTTTATTTATTTTATTCTATTTTTTTTCACAAATTGGTATCGAGCTTCGGGTTATTCATCTCGATCACGGTAATGGCGTCTTTGAAGTATGAAATTCATTTGTTGGATCGCAACACCAGATTTGCGTTGTGGCAAATTAAGATGCAAGCAGTTCTTGCAGATGGATCTAGAGGATGCCTGCTAGGATAGATAAGATGCCTTCGACATTAGAGATGAAGAGAAGAAGCGTAAGGATCGAAAGGCATTAACACAATTACATCGCATTTGTCCAACGAAATTTTGCAGGATGTGATGAAAGAAAAGCGCATTGCATTATGGAAGAGGCTAGAACAAATATGTATGTCGAAAACTCTAACAAGCAAGTTGCATATGAAGCGGCGTCTTTATGCTCATCGTTTGGAGGATGGTGCATCTGTATACGAACATAACGGTGTTTAAAGAAATTCTCTCAAACTTGGAGGCCATGGAGGTTCGATTATGATAAGGAAGATCTAGGGTTGATTCTACTTTGTTCGTTGCCCGTCTTATTCAACCTTTAGAGACACGATTTTATATAGCCATGAGTCTCTCACAGTTGATGAGGTTTATGATTCTTTAACCTCGTATGATAAGATGAAGCATCTTGTGGTTAAACCCAACTCTCGGGGAGAGGGTCTCATTGTTCGTGGGAGACAAAACGGAATGTTGATGATGATCGTGGTAGAACACAGAGCGGAATCCTCGTTGTAAATCTAAGGGTAGATCGAAATCTTCAAGCAGAGGTAAAACTTGCAACTTCGCAAGAAGAAAGGGCACATTAAATCGAGTGCTATAAGCTACAAAATAAGATTAAAAGGAGGCTGCGAATCAAAGGAAAACATCCGGAAAATTCCGGTGAAGGCGATGTTGTAGAAGACTACAATGATGGTGAACTTCTAGTTGCTTCATCAATGATTCTAAAGTGGCGAGGTGGATACTTGATTGTTTGCACCTTCCACATGAGTCCCAATCGGGATTGGTTTACAACTTATGAAACGATGTCTGAAGGTGTTGTTTTGATGGGAAATAATGCTTCATGTAAAATCGCGGTGTTGGAACAATTAAAGTTAAGATGTTTGATGGAGTTGTCGAACACTTAGTGACGTGCGGCATGTTCGAATTGAAAAGAAATTTAATTTCGTTGAGTACTCTTGATTCAAAAGAATGCAGATACACAGTGAAAGTGGGGTTTTAAAGATTTCAAAGGGTCCTTGTTGTGATGAAAGGGCAAAGAAAGATTGCCAAGTTATATGTTTCTGAGGGTTCTCTTATTCTTGGTGATCATTGTCGCTTCCTCTTCCTTGTCGGATGATGATATTACTAAACTTTGGCATATCGCCTAGGGCATATGAGTGAGAATGGCATGGCGAAATTAAGCAAAGAGGACTTCTTAATGGGCAAGGAATTTGCAAACTGAATTTCTGTGAGCCTTTGTGTTTTGGGAAGCAAAGAGAGTTCGATTCACTAGAGGAATCCATAACACGAAGGAAGCGTTGGAGTATATCCATTACGATCGTGGGGCCGTCCGAGTGCCTTGAGAGGTGGAGCTAATTATATGCTAACCTTTATTGATGATTTTCGAGAAAAGTTTGGGCGTTCTTCACAAGCGAAAAGCGATGTGTTTTCCACATTTAAGTCTTGGAAAATTATGATTGAAAAACAGGCGGAAAAGCAGATAAAATACCTCGCATGCAGACAATGGCTTAGAGTTACATTACGATGAGTTTAATAGATTGTGCAAGTCGAGAAGGATCATGAGACACTTGACGATTCGTCATACTCTCTGACAAAAGCGGCGTTGCGAGCGAATGAACGAGCGATCATGGAGAAGGTTCGATGTATGTTGTCAAATGCCAACTTACGAAGTCATTTTGGGCGAAGCGACCTCTCTGCATGTTTTTGATCAACCGATCTCCATCCGTTGCCATTGAGAAAAGACTCCACAAGAGGTATGGTGCGGTAATCCGCTAATTATTACGATTTAAATATTTTTGGGTGTCTGCGTATGCTCATGTTGATAATGGAAAATTGGAACCGAGATCCATTAAATCGTTTTCTTGGTTATAAAGTGGTGTAAAAGGCTATAAGTTATGGTGTCTGAAAATAGAAAAGTTGTGATTAGCAGAGATGTTGTTTTGATGAAACCGCTATGCTACCTAACTTATCTCTTAAAGACTCTTCCAATAAAGAAAACCAAAAGCGGTGGAGCATCAGTTAATCTGAATCAACTCCTCAAGCCGGTACAAAAATTGAGAATAGAGTTGCTTCTTCACCGCAATACTCTATCGCCAAAAGCAGGACAAGAAGAGAAATTAAACCTCCAAAGAAGTATGCCGAGGTTGATCTAGTTGCTTATGCTTTAAATGTGGTGAAGATATAGATGCGAATCAAGAGCCATTTAATTATTAGGCGATTAGTTGTGAAGACTCGAAAAGTGGATGTTTGCTATGCAAGAGGAGATGGAATCACTCCACAAAAATAGAACATGGGATCTTGTAAAACTTCCTAAAGGTAAAAAAGGCATTCGTTGTAAATGGGTGTTTAAAAGAAAGAAGGACTCGGGAGTTGAAGAACCCGGATATAAAGCAAGGCTTGTTGCAAAGGGTTCTGATCAAATTCGAGTGGACTTCACAGATGTGTTCTCTCAGTTGTTAAGCATAGTTCGATTCGAGCTTTGCTTGGTATTGTTGCCATGCATGATTTGGAGCTTGAGTAGTTAGATGTAAAAACTGCATTTTGCATGGAGAACTTGAGGAAGATATTTACATGCAACAACCAGAGGGTTTTATAGTCTCAGAAAAAGAGGACTATGTTTGCTTGCTGAAAAAGTCCCTTTACGGTTTGAAACAGTCACCAAGACAGTGGTACAAGAGGTTTGATTCCTTTATGACTTCTCATGATTTCAAAAGAAGTAGTTTTGACAGTTGTGTCTACTTTAAGAAAAACAGTGATGGTTCTTTTGTGTATCTACTTCTTTATGTTGATGACATGTTGATA